>NC_056743.1:1473400723-1473418223 GCF_019279795.1 Protopterus annectens
ATTCCTGATACTGCAGGCATGTAATTCGGTGTAATAGGCATCACAAGGTAATATCATAGTCCTCACTCCCACCCAGGGGTGTGAGTGTCAGATGCAAACGCCAAATACAATGCATTTGCAAGTGTGGGAGCAAGCCTGTTTGGCCACCGGTATGCGAGTATTACACTGGTGAAGCAATGTAGAGGCTAACTGAGTGTAAGAAACTGTAACCAGAGGTTAGCATTGCTTAGCTCCATGCAAACCCATGCACACTCACAACTGTTTAATGTGCTTTAATCACTCCATATCCAATGGCCTTGTTCTGGCCAGCAACAAAATAAATGGCCTCTGCAAGGCTCGAAACCAGGACCCTGCACACAGAGCTAATGTGATTTACTACTAAGCCATGGCAGATATATAGACATTGGATGTTATCACAAACATATCATCCAGCACAGTCATTCAACAGTATAGGAAATGTATTCCATCATGTAGATGTATGTGTGTGTGTGTGTTTATGTCCAGATATAGATACATAGATATATAGATTTACCAAGAACATCCCATGTGGCAACAAAGCATTACAAAGGAATGAAAAGGGAAACACCAGCAACGCCTGTATTATGTAGTGGTGTTGTCCTATGTAATTTCAAGACTCCCTCAGACAGACATGTATCATTAATACACTCAAATGTGTACATTGGCCAAATACATCACTCTGTGCATTTTATTTACATTAACACAACAGTTCCTGTCCAATCATTATGTGAGAACAGTACTCTTGCAAGGTGCTGTGTGCAACATCATCATCATAAAAAAGGTAAATAGTGTAACCATAGAGGGACCGGTAGTGTCGTGTGTACAATGGGGTCGTCTGCATCACATGTACCTGGAAACTTTAGGAGTCATGTGCATACCAGGATCGTGTGCCTGAGAGACAGGGGTGAGGACAACTGGAGTATGTTGTGATGAATGTTAAAAAGGTTACATGTGTCCAGTGGACACGTGTGTGAAATGGACAGCTATGTATGGGGCAAATGTTGTTCTAGGAACTGATTGGTCTTTTGTTTCCATAGGGTGAGAGTGGGATGTGGGGGAAGGAGAGTAGGTATGCTCGTGGAGAATAGATTGGGTAGAATGACAGACAAGACAGCATACAGGGTCGGTATATGACACATGTGGGGGGATACACCTTAGACAGGGAGGGGTATTCGGCAGTCACAAGCCCATGAGCCCCCAGAAGGAAACAGTGGGATGGAGGACCCCAGCCATGGGCAGCCACCACTGCACCAAAACAGCCTCAAAGGTGGTTGTGCTGGGGGCTGTCTAGGAGGGACAGGCTCACCCTGTAAATGAGACACTTTGCACTTGAGCTGGCGTATTTGGCCTTGAAAACTATTACTGAGCACCCTACATACCACGTCTGGGACTGTATGACAACGGACAAGTTCCTGTCTGGACCTGCTCCCAGGGGGGATAAGCCCCATCCTCAGTGGCAATTCCACCAGAAGGTGGTGCAGAGCCAACAGAGGTGGAGGTCCAAGGCTGGGCCCCAGATGTACTGGTGCCCGGTGCCATGGCCAGCTGCAGTGGGACAGGAGGTTCTGCCAGGACCTCCAAACCCATACAGCCTATGGTGTTGCAGTTTTAACACAGGTATCGCTTAGAAATAGTCAACAGCATTCAGGATTACTTATAACAGCATGCATAGATATGACCATCAACCCGACACAACAGATGGTATACATTTGCAGAGGGAGCACAACACATGCATATATACTGCATGACATCTGTACAAAGTGTAGAAGTCTTGCGACTGCAGCTATGAACAGTGGCCTATTATTGGCATGTCACTGAGAACCTCAGACAATGACTGTCATACCTCTCTTTCATGTGACATATGTCCAATCAGGGATGCGATGGCAGTAACTCTCATCAATATCACCATGTACTGACTGCAGTCTTCACACTATGCTTTTGCGGTTTACATATGTGTGTTCAGTGAGTAACACAGGAAACAAATGGTTCCACACACTGACCAGTCCACAGATGGCCCTACAGATGGGGGTTCCCTCACAAACAGAGCACTGTCTTGTCAGTTTTAAAACATGCAGAATAGCCATTACCACACACAACTTGTTAAACTGACAGTAGTCTCAATGAAGCGTAGCTACACTTACATGATGTAGCCATGTCTGGCACAACCTCCTGTTGTTAGGCTATTTTCTACTGTGTATGTTGTTTGAGGAATATCCAGATATCATCTGTGATGCCGTTTACCAAACACCAGATCCAGATTCCACTCACAGTGACTGTCATGGGCAAACACCAAAATGATGTTCCTAGATATTGTACTGTGTTTCCATGCAATTGGCTGTGGGAACATCACCACAGCTGTTCCACATGCAATCAGCTAGAGGAGGACTGCAATAGTTGCAGAGGCCATCGGCTAATCATGACCATCACTTAGAAAACACAAGCTGCTGCTGAGCAGGTGTACAACTCCACATCCACCAGAGAGTGTGTGGAAGGGACAGACAGAGGTAAAGTACATTAGAGAAGGCCTTGGAGACTAAAATCTAAGCATCGTCTGTCACACACCTACCAGTACAGGGGTTCGAACCCTTGCCTGACTAGCCATTACTATTACAAGTGCATGCAGTTACTCCATGTGCCACAAAGCTGACATGTTGGTGTGCTGTAAGAACATATGTGTGTGCTGGTGAGTGACATCTGCAACAGAGATATAGTAGACATACATTAGGTGTAGCACACATGGCTGTCCACATGAACAGATGTCATTGTCAACACAACCACACTCTCTAAGGGACTCAGACACATTGCCACATTTTGTCAGGCCCACAAATACACTCCCTAACTACTTAGTTTGCCACACTGCAGTAATGCACAGGTACTACATGCACAACAGGGGATATCTGGAGGTTCTATGGGCTAGGGCATGTGAATGTGTCTGACATCAGTTGGTATGCCAATGGGAGTTATACTGGGTGTGACTGTGGTTGGGAGCATCATACTCCACATGCAGACACAAGGTGCCAGTACTGACATGCATGTGTATATTGCTTCATGGGTGTTTAGTGGTTGGCTGTAAAAGATGGCTGTACAAGGCTGGGTGAGGGGTAATCCTTGGCATCATGCCACCCGACAATGGTGTGCAGTGTGGTTCAGGGGTGTAGTGTCTGCAATGTCCCACACAGATGGGTATTGTATGAACTGTCCTGTCATCCTGGTTACCATTATGTATGATCATTTCTTTGCAATGCATGCCATGTCTGTGTTAGATAGTCCTTGACATGGACATTGCCTGGGATGTACATGTCCCACAATAATGTACAGTGACATGTACAAGTGTGCCTCGTTTGGCTGGCACATGTTGTGTACACAGACTGTGTTACCCTCAGATATGCCAATACTGGTCTGGTGTGGCAGGACCTGCTTATAGACAGCAGGTTGACCCTACACCTGCATTGATAGCATGATACAGGTATTCCCTGGTGTCAGTGGCATCTGTCCATACAGGGCATATGTGTAAGGCATTGTATGGCCTCTGTGGGTCACATTTGATGGCATCACATATGTTGCAGGCATCCAGTGGGGAATGTAGTCAAGGCACACTGCCCACAGTTATGTGCCTATTGTACTGCTGGACATGGTGTCATGCCCTCTGCAGCCCACTGCAATCACACCATGCCTACTATCTGTCATCAATGTGCAGGGTACTAACAACATAGAGGGATATTCAAGGCAAGTGTGTTTCTGTATGACACATGGGTTTAGAACATATTCCGGGTAATAGTAAGGTTGCATACTTTGTTCACCAGGCCTTTTTGCCAAATGTAGGGGTATGGCTTGCCAACACAGCCCCATGGCTGATTGACATCTGTACTCCTCGTGGACATTGTGACATATAATATGGACACCATATAGGAAAACTACAAAATCCACTCTCCAACATGTCCAGTGGTTAGACATTCACAGCCACCTCCACACAGGCTCTGTCAAACACACACACACACACACACACACACACACACACACACACACACACACACACACACACACACCTGCCATGTCTTGGAATAGAATCCCTACCTAACTAGATTATCACACTACAGCATTACACATTTATTGCATGCACTATGGAGATTACTGAGTTACAGAAGTCCCAGAGGTGTATTTCTAGGTGGGTGACATCAGCAGGATTGCCAAAGGTGGTTATGTGAATTGTAAAGAGTGTGCATACTCTAAAAAGCATTGTTCCTTTCCTAGGCAGACAGACATACACACACAGTTGGATTGTCTTGGAATAGAACCCCTCCTAACTAGTTTATCACACTACAGCATTACGCAGTTACAGCACACGCTACGGAGATTACTGAGTTATAGAAGTTCCAGAGGTGTATTTCTAGGTGGGTGACATCAGCAGGCTTGCCAAAGGTGGTTATGTGAATTGTAAAGTGTGTGCATACTACAACAAGCATTGTTCCTTTCTCAGTCAGACAGACAGACACACACACAGACACAGCACTATGGAGATTACTGGGTTACAGAAGTCTCAGAGGTGTATTTCTAGGTGGGTGACATCAGCAGGATTGCCAAACATGGTTATGTGAATTGTAAAGAGTGTGCATACTCTAAAAAGCATTGTTACTTTCTTAGGCAGACAGATAAACACACACTCCCAATTGACCTGTCTTGGAATAGAATCCCTACCTAACTAATTTATCACCCTACAGCAATACGCAGTTAGAACACACACTAAGGAGAATACTGGGTTACAGCATTCCCAGAGGTGTATTTCTAGGTGGGTGACATCAGCAGGATTGCCAAAGGTGAGTATGTGAATTGTAAAGAGTGTGCATACTCTAAAAAGCATTGTTTCTTTCTCAGGCAGACAGACAGACACATGCACACAGTTGGCCTGTCTGGGATTAGAACACCTACCAAACTAGTTTATCACACTACAGCCTTACGCAGTTACAGCACACACCATGGAGATTATTGGGTCACAGTAGGGCCAGAGGTGTATTCATAGGGGGGGTGACATCAGCAGGATTGCCAAAGAAGGGCATTTCAAGTGTACTGCGAGTTGTACATGTCTGTTACCTGCTGCTTACTGTCACGAAAACACATTTGCACCCACTTAAAAGTGTCTTATTCAGTCCTAACTGACAGTATCAACAAGGCTTGCAGGTCTTGAACTCTAGACCATGCAAACTGAGGTCACTGGATGTACCACTAAGCCATCTGAGTTGTATACATGTTGCATGGAGTTTATAATGCACATCTTAGTGCAGGTATTCCACAGTACTGACAACAAATGAGACAGTCACTTTGTGTACATATGTACAGTACCCTTGAATGTACTGTACTCTGTGGAACAACAAAGACAAGTCTACATCTGTACAACTGTTGTAACTACATATATATATATATATATATATATATATACACCTATGGGATGTGTACACACATATATAAATATGCATATACACAGACATAGCTATAGCCATATATATATATATATATATATATATATATATATATATATACACACACACACACACACACACACACACACACACACACACACATGTCTGAACACCCTTTGTGACACAGAAGGGTTTCAAAGGAACTGATGTGTACACAAAACAGAGGCATCTCTTGTGTTATAACATTTAAATCTTAATCAGTTCACCAGAGAAGGGATGGTTGTTGTGTATGTGGAGTTTGGGGTGGGGAATGATGGCTAATGTAATCTACCCTGGGGATTGTGGAGTTTGAGTGGGGAAATGATGGGGATGGACTTACACCACGGAGACCACTTCTGTGTCACTGCTCGACAGTGGCACAGGAAAATAACATACCCAACTGTAGTCATGCTTGACTGTATATTCTTTACCATTCCTAACTATGTAATACTTTGTAGACACCAGTCACCACAGATGGCTAACATGGTGTGCTAAAAGACATTGCACGTGTATGCCTGGCTACAGGGTAGTCACACACACAAACATGCAGACACTTGCCAGTATTGTGCATACACATATTGCCTATGTAAAGGTAACTAGTACAGTGGTATGCAGTTGGAGTATGTGCCACAGAGCACATACAATTAGATTTACTCTGATTCCACTTCTGAGCTGGGTGACATCACAGTACTGATTACATGCAGTGGGGATGGGGGAAGAGAGCGAGATTTAGCAGTTGACAAGGATAAAGGCCAGTGCAAAAGGTGGTATCTCTGGAATGCAGCAAAACCCACTGTCATAACAGGATGCAGACACAAATACACACAGCCATTTGCTGACACACACACTCAGGCATTTGTTGACACACACACACAAACACACTCAGCCATTTGCTGACACACACACGCACACAGTTGCCAATGGTGGGATCAGAACTCCTGCCTATCAAAAGATCACTATTATAGTACTACGGAGTTATGAGACGCACCACAGAGATTACACATTCCAAGGCAGTCAGAACAACAGGCAGACTGACAGTCACAAAATACATAGCTGTAAACCTGTGTGTTTAAAGTAGGTGTCCATTACAACCTGTATGCACAAACAAGACACATCATCTGCAGGTAGTACATAGGTAGGCCTGAGAGGTATAGTTGTAGCACAAACAGATCCTGAACTGGAGTATGCCCATCTGTGGAATGGACAACTACTATCACTATACAAGGTTACAGTGAGTATGCTCATTTACTTAGTAGCACAGGGCCATTTGGGATGCACTATGACTACAACTATACAAGGTTATACTGGGCATGCTCATACACTTAGTAACAAAGGGCTTGTTGGAAGCACTGACTCAAATTACACAAGGTGGCAGTGGGTACACTCATGCACTAAGTAGCACAGGGCTGTTTGAGATGCACTCCGATTGTAACCACAGAAGGCCACAGTGTGCATGCTCATGCACTTACATTTACAGAACACATTGTAATGGACTCCTATTGTAAACACACAGGTTTACAGCTATGTACATCTTACCTGTCAGTATATATGCACATCATACTGGTTTACTAGTTGATACCTGTATGTGACCCGTAAATGATATATCAGTGTCTGTGCTGTCTGATACACATGCATACATATACATGAAGTACTGACATATATATGTTAAGTATACACAGTCATGCATATGTGGACGTGACAGACAATAGGTTAACTGGAACAGACAGGCGGATGCTACCTACAGCATGTGTCACACACCTTGCTGCCCTGAAAGGCATACATTGATAGCAGGTTGTGGACAGTGGCATTATACATGGAACAGTGGCATGTGCAAGCATAATGTGTGTGCCACATTGTGTAATGGTACTGAGGTGCAGGTGTCAAGATGACCTCTTCTAGCTGTGTTAGTAGTTGTTATTATTAGCATTACTGCTACCTTAAGCATATCTCACATTGGTTATATACACAATTTCTGCTGCTGTACATCACCTTACATCAGGCATTTGCTACCAAGCACATTACTGCTACCTGCAGTGATGTCATGGTACAAGTGGCAACTGTTAGTTCAAAACAATGAGCCAATGTCCTGCTGTTATTATGAGGTTGTCCAGTGTCTGTCATTCCGAGCTGTCATGACTGAACGACAAGCCTTCAACACAGAGCACTTGCATCCATGTTTCACGTTTGTGTGGATAATACCTAGGTCACATTTACCGATATAGCCACATTCCAAGGCAAATGTCCTACACACAGAAGTAACATCCTGACACCTACAAGACAATTTCATTGGATGCTTATGCTAACCAGTGGTAGATGTGTGGCTTTAGTAATCCATTTGCTCAATGTAGAACCTACAATGGGGAATACTGACATCTATGCAGTGAGGAACACCTGGCTGAAGGCTCTGTAGTGCACAATTGCACTACCACCATATAACTCAGATTCAGACATGTGGGCAATAACAGTGGTATGGACCATTCCAGATGGTGGTGTACACATATTCATAAAGGCTACTCACATGTTAAGGCCACTACTCTGACATAATTCATCACAAATGAGTCAGGTACAGGTGACAGTGGCAAACACTGCATTCTAGGTTGTATCCTCATATACATGCACCACCTTGTCCCCAAACTACCAACACATATCCATATGTGGTATGACATACTATGGTATACCACCAGATAACCTTTGATTGGTGGACTGTACCTAGGCCTACATCAACTGTGCAAAGTACCCATGTACAGACACAGCTGCATAATGTGTTATGCAATGCAATAAAACCACTGTTTGTAACCAGCTCAGTTGTACACATACCAGGATCTCTCAGATGTCAGCATTAACACAGTCAACTGTACTCCAGTAAACAACACCCTCATGGTTGGATATGACCTAACTGTACCTGCCCTGGAAATGTACATCCCACAGTCATACAACATAAATGACATTACCATAGCTTCCGTTATCCTTTCTACATACAGGTGGCTACAGTCATTACACACATGTTCATGGGAGATACCATGCTAACAGTACATAAGGTTTGATATCTATGTTAACAGAGGTAATATCCCCTCTCTACTGGTCACCCATGACACCTATCATATCATACAACACCCCATGTGGCATATATGTAATTAGACATGTCCACCTAATGCAATGCCTATAAACATACACAAATAACAGGATCATAGGACCTACACAAGGCCTATATTGACAGATTCAGGAAAATCCAGCTCTGCTCTGTATGTTCCTGAGTAGTCACAGGTGATATG
This sequence comes from Protopterus annectens, assembly GCF_019279795.1. Lineage (NCBI taxonomy): Eukaryota > Metazoa > Chordata > Ceratodontiformes > Protopteridae > Protopterus > Protopterus annectens. The sequence continues at coordinate 1,473,409,467 of NC_056743.1, forward strand.
TTCATGACATGTACAGCCATTTGTGGCCACAGCTCCTACATATACCTCATGTTAACAATTGCAAGCCATGCATGCTGTGTGCTGTCTGGACATTAGCCTTAGTACCACAATAGCCAGTACGTGCTGGGGTGAGATGTTTACAAGCCACAGACCTTGTGCATGCTTGAATGAGTGTACTGCCTAGCCTAACAGAACACATTTCTGGCACTCTTCCAGTAAACATGAGGTGTGTGTGGCAAATATGATGTGCTCACTGTTGACCATTACAGTGCCCTGGCTTCACCATGGCACTGTCAAGTAACAGTTTGTAGGATCATGAAATGGAATAATGCTGTGTGTGTCTTGCTGATATGGTGCTGTTGTCATATATGTACACTTGGCTACTCGGTGAAGGTGGTTGTGTCCTACCAGAACATGAATACATCCATTATGGCATAATGCTCGGCTATGTTTCACACATGGCGTGGGGAAGGTGTGGAATGTATCCCCTTGACCTGCTAGTGCACTTACTGATGTAGACAGCATATGTGTACATGTATTGATGTTTGTGTAGATTCCATGTGTGTGCAGTATCTGAAGTTTTAAGGTGACTGTTGTCTTAGTACATCATGCTGTTGCAATACAGCCTCAACATTGCCAACTGTATATGGTGATATGCACTAAGTACAGTAAGCTGTACATGAGGTATGGACAGATGTTTGGACATGACTACTAAGTGATGGGGCTACTTTGCAGATGAATGATTACTGAGGACAGCTCACTGGTGTGTTACAACCATTCCTACGATAACCTGTGTAACTGCTAAGGTCAGGTTTTGTTAACTGAAGTGGAAGACAGCAATGTAGAATGCAGTAAGGGTGACACTGAAGGCAAACCTCTTGACACCTGTAACAGTAATACCTCCCCTGTGCATATATTGTGCATATATCAGCACAGTTGGCAAAGGAGAGAGTCAGTAAGCTTTGCAGCGAATGCAATAGTGCTGTACTTCTGTAATACCTATCATCAGATAGGCAGGTGTTTGATTCACAGTACTGGCACATGTGGGTGTGTGTGTATCCATATATGTCACATATGGTTGGGGATACATCCCACGTGTTCACTCTCCTGAACACTGTTGTTGACATCAGTACAGAGTGCAGTGTAGAAAGAAAGGCATAGGCAGGTGGCTGAATCTCATACATGTCAAGTGTCTGTATATGTGTGACATAGGTGTATATCTTTGTGAATGCCACAGTGTGTGTGTGTGTGTGTGTGTGTGTGTGTGTGTGTGTGTGTGTGTGTGTGTGTGTGTGTGTGGCTGTCCGGTCCCTGGAGTGAGACTGTATTTTACCATAGTGAAATGTTAATGCCCCCTTCCCCCATCCATTCAATGCAATCTAGTATCCCTGTTGATATCATCAATCTTAGAAGGGCATTCTAACCGCCTGTTAACATGTACACCCTGGGGTGTGACCTGTTGTTACATAGCCTACTGATGAACCCTCCTCCCCACATACACTCACTGCACTGTAGTATCCCTGTCAATGTCCTCAACCGTAGGCCATTCCAACTACCTGTACATGTGTAATCTCTGTGGCGCATCTTGTAATTGCATAGTACTATAATGATGATATGTACATAGGCAGGGGTTTTCATCCGAACACTGGCAACTGTGTGTGTGTGTGTGTGTGTGTGTGTGTGTGTGTGTGTGTGTGTGTGTGTCAGAGTGTGTGTTACTGTGTCTGTGAATCCCTGTGTGTGTGGGTGTGTCTGTGTTTGCATGCTGTCATTGCAGTGGGTGAGAAGCCACTATTTCCACTGGCCTTTATCCTTGCCATCTGCCATACCACTCTTTTGCCTCCTTCCTGCTCCAGGTAACTATAGCTGTGATGTCACCCACTATAGATTTGATGGCTCTAAGCACAGTAGCTTACTACACAGCTATCATGTTCTTGGATCATTAGAACAGTAAACTTAATTGAAACATGGGAGATTATAACTGTGATGTGGAAGCTACAAAGTGCATGCAGGTATTGTCATACAGACCTCTGAGTAGTCAACATGTTCATATGGAACAACACCCGCAAACAGCGACATCCCCTGGCACATGCAACTACACCTGAAAGATGAAGGCAGAACATCAAGATCAACATGCTGTTAGTGTTGTTACACATGATACATACTGTCAAACGTACAAAATGCATTCCAAACTGTAATAAATGGTATGTCTGCTGCCTGTCAACACTACTCAACAATATTAATCTACAGTTGTTTACCTAGTATGTTCACCCTGTGCATCAAACCATACGAGCATGTCCCTGCACCGATGCTGTGGATGACAGGGATGTGGCACAGGCATCATCATATGCACATGGTGATAATGTTTGCCAGAGGCCTAGGCTGCACCATTGGTTGATATCATGTGTGTGTTAGAGCCTGTGATATCATTGGGTGTGTGTGGATGTTATGTGTGTATGTGTTGAGGTGCCCTACATTTGTTTCTGGTGTGTGTGTGTGTGTGTGTGTGTGTGTGTGTGTGTGTGTGTATGCATGCAAACAGGTCTGGCATGTGGCTGGCCTACACAAGGGTATTATTGACAGCTGCAGACTGTACAAGGCAGGTGTCACAGTTCACGGTGTCCAGCCACTGCCACGTGACCTGCGCCTGCCAGGGGTTGCACGGACACTACCAGGCAGAGGTCCAGATTAACTACTGTCTGATGACACATGTCCACTGGAATCGTGTCCCTGTTGGGACCATCTAGGACCACGTGCACGTGGCCTGCTGTGTCCTGGTGTGGACAGCACAGCACCAGCTGCACTGATGCTGCTACTGCCACTATGGGAGTGGGCATGTACAGTAGCATGTTCACGTAGACCTTCAACAGATGATGTAGCTGACCTACGTCCACATGCCCAATGCCTCACTCCCACCAGATGTTCCAGCACAGACATTCCATGCTCGAGGATTGACATGCCACAGTCAAGGACTCCCTCCATGTCACCCAATCATCTGTCAAAAACATCTGCAAGATGATGGTGAGCATTTGCAAGTGCCTGGATGTTGTCAGTTAATGAATGGACAGCAGCCCTCTGAAGCCTTTTCTGTTGTGCCATTCAACACGTGCCTGTGTCTCCATTACAGCCGAAAACATGCATCTGGTGACTCCAGATGATGTGCTTTGTCTCGCAGGGGCATGCTGGCCAGTGGTCCTCCTATGAACAGCACTGGGCACATGCCTGTGTGAGACATCACCAGTCAGTTGACTGGGATCGTGGTGTGCAAGCACACCTTCCATAGTCCCTGTTCCATGCTACCACCCTCCAACTGTCCTTCCTCTATGGCCAGTGGTGATGGGGTAGGTGGAGGCAGGGGAACTGTGTGCGAGGATGAGGGGATACAGGTGGAATGGCAACCAATGGCACAGATTCAGCCCCTGACAACCCTGCCTGTGCCTCAATCATACTATCATCATCACTGCTAGAGTCTGTGGGGACACTAACATCAGGTGGACAGCAGGAGGGCAACACACCTACATCAACACCTGTGAGGGAAGACAAGAACTGTACATTACAAGTTATTCCAGACACACACACACACACACACACACACACACACACACACACACACACACACACACACACAGACACACACACACAGACACACAGACACACACACACACACACACACACACACACACACACACACACAGCCACACACAGACACACACACACACACAGACACACACAAACACATGCTGCATGCAGGTGATATGGCAGATGGCATTCAGCTTAGACAATTACAGTGGTAGTTATCATAAATCCCTGAGTTGCACACAACAGCATGCATGTGATATAGCAGATGGCATGCAGCTTACACAATTATAGTGGTGGTTAGCATACATACCTGTATTGCACCATTTGTGTTAGTAGCCTATGCCCCATACCAGCAACACAATGCATGCACTTTGCATCATTGCACCGCACTGCCATGGTGTGTGCAAAATACACCACATGTTAACAGACCATTGTTGACCTTTGTATATCTGCCACTGATGTTTTGTGTTGGCCACCACCCCTATGTGTGAGGACATGAGCAATAGGGTATGTCGACTGAATACTATGTTTGCCTGAGCCCTAGCTTGCATATCTCCCCCAAAGCAGTGCATGTCTGTTCAACATTATTCTGCCTACCCCTGAGCTGAGTCTACAGACATTGTGCATGTGGCTGTACACACATGTTTGACATGGCTGTCCCTACTTTGCAATGGTGCCACGGACCAGCACAGGTTTATAGTACACCGGCCTGATGTGTGGCATGTGACCTTGCCAGTCACATGTAGTATGACATGTCTTCTGCTGACGTGTTGAATGACATGCATACATGTGTAACACAATGGTGTCCTTTCCAATATACAGTATGGTAATGGTGTCCCAATGCAAGGATGTGTAATACTAACATGGGCCTTCAGCTGACGCAATGTTTTCTGTCCGCCCTACAAATATGCAGTGACTTACTGCACATTGAGCTGATGTGCATAGACATTGCAGGGCATCATGTGGCTTCACAATTGCTATACAGTGTGAGTTACTGACACAGTTCATAGTCATGACTATGTTCACATACAATACATATCTAGTGTGGAATGTGACCCATGTCACTGAGGTGTATACACACTAAACCCTAATGTGGAATGTATGACACAGGTCACAGAAGGTTATATGGATGACATCCCTGCACATCTGCAACCATTTTACTGATGCCTGGCAACTATGCCCACAAATGGCTAACTTAGCAGTACTCTATGTCCCAACTATCATCTGTGTACCTCACACATATGAGGAGCAGGCATGGCATAGATGTCTGACTCCAGGAAGGTGAATGTACTGTATCTGTGGCCTGATGTGGTTGTATATGTATGTTGTGCAACACATGTATGTATTTGGATACTGTATAGGTGAAAGCTTTCATGTCATGACACACTCAAGATGTTCAAGACATGTTATGTGGTGGTTTCATGTTATGCCTACACAAGCTGTGCACAGGCCTGTATGATGTTTAGTGTTTCACATCTGCAATATCACCATTACACAAAGGTCATAGTTGTATTGTGTTGAGCCAATGTACAACAGGGAGTGCACACATGTACATCACTTCTACTGTGTGTGTTGCTTCATGTCTCTGGCCATCCTCCATGGCCATGTGTACACATGTTCTGTCCAATGGGTGTGATGGCCATCTTATTTCACATGTCAGTGTTATCCCATATGACATGCACCCATAGATGTCATATGCTCCACTGAGGACAGGGTTATGTAGACAAAGGGTGGTATGTATGGGATATGAGACATCATGTTTTGCAGGATAGTTGAGCAGTGTTGCAGTCAGCTCACTACATGTCATGGACATGTCAGATAGCACATGACATTGTGTGACATTCATAGCAAGGGTATAATCCACAAGGGTGTATCCTGTGGGCCGGTCATACTCCAGCTTCAATACATTAAGAGTGTGCCCACACATATGCTCTTTGTACAGTACTGTCTGTATTCCCAACATGTGTAATGCTGATATGTAGTACCTGTCCCTACAGTGAAACACACCTCCACCATTGTATTCACAGTTGTCCACACATCTGGCACTGATGGTTTGGAAGGTTTAGTGTAGGTTTTTCATATAGTCTTCAATTGTTTCACATGGGTAACCACTGTGATGCATTGCAGGTCTGACCAGTGTCTATTAACAGGACCACCATACATTATGTGTACGTGTGTTATGGCAGATAGCATGCAATTAATATGATTTGTGCATTATCAAGCCTGGTAAATAATAACAATATCACCTGACACAGGCTGCTGTCGCTGCAAAATGCCAGAGGTACCTAAACATGAGTGTCACAGCAGTAAGATCATTATCCACTCCTGTGTGATTGCTTCAGGGTGCAATGTCCATGTTAGCACATAAGCCAGTACAATACATTATACTATGGAGTATGCACATCTGTGCATACATAGAGTAGCAGACTATAGTATGTGTCATGTGTGCATACATGCCTTGCATATGATGTTACATTATATATTGTACAGTAACACCTGTAACTATGTGAAATATAGTTGTGTTATATGTGAAGAACTGACTTACTAGGCAACTCCAGGTGCAGTGGTTGAGAGACACCCACCTCCATAATATCAGCTAAAGCTTGTGGATGAAGGTCTGCAGGTGTCCCCAGGTTGGCCAGTAGCTCCTCGGTACGTGTAAATGGGGGCTGGGTGAGTGGCCCCCCACCTGTTGCACCTTGTTCCCTGGCAATTGCATTAGCATGCTGTTTCGCCCATCTTATGAGGTTAGTGCAGTGTCAGCGCACCTGCTGATAGGTGCAATTGTGACCGCCAACATCATTTACCCTCCTGCGGAGTTCCTCCCACAGGGCATCCTGCTGCTGTGCATCCTGTGGCACATGGCTGAAGAGTGTTGTATAGTTGTCGAGGAGGTATGGGACGAGGACCTCATCCTCCAAGTGGGTGTATGCTGGCAGCCTGCTACATGGCATACCTGGAAGACATAATGACAGAGACAGGTCACAGTAACTCACAGAGAAGTACAGAAGTACAGCTGAACATACATGTGTATCACATTTATTAAGATTATAAATAAGTCTTTGCAAATCTACATGATGCTAACACCGCTGACATGTATAAGTCACACACATTTGACACTTACTGGTGATGTGATGTTATCACCATATATGTGTGTATCATGTGATGACATTGCTCATACTCCATGTGGATGTTGTCTTGACGTGGGCATGTCTGTTTGCCTATACTGGTATCTTTACCTATCAGCACATGCCTGGATTTGTTCACATTAATGCAATCGACCTTAATGCTGTGTATATGTCACATATATAGTCATACATAGCCATTAGGGACATGACCTGTGACCCTGCAGACTTGCAAGCATGTATGTGTTTTGCCATATACATCTATATGGCACTGTACAGCTGTGTAGCATCCATCCATGTATTGCCCGTGTTGCACATGTGTAACACATGGGACAATAGCTAGTCCGATGGTATTTGCAGGGTTGGATATCAACTATAGCATGTATGGTCATAGCGAACTAGTAGGCTATATGCCCTGGGCCATTTATGAGCCTAGGCAGACAGGTTACCTAGCTGTAGGCAACAGACAGGTAAGTTTCAGTGGCCAGTTCAAGCAGTGCCACAGAACTGATCCACAGGGTTACTGATATATCTGGCATGCGGTCATCACACCATGTCACAGAGAGGGGTGATGTGCAGCTTCACTGGACAGGGATGCATAGTATGGCAAGAGTATGTTAACTGTATGGGACAGAAATCTGTCAGGCATGTTGTGATCATTGTACTAGAAAGGTGGATGTCCATGAAGTATGTGTTTATTTGGGATTAGGATGTGTTAAGTGTAGCATGTCCAAAACCTCTGAGTTGGACATGGCTTTATTCAGGGTAGGCTGCATGCTATATAGTGGAGCTAGGGATTGGGAAGGGCAGTGTAGGCCATCTACAAATGGGCAATAACCCTTAAAGGAAATATGTGATCTATTATGGGTCACATGAGTGCTGAGTCTAGCTGAGCAATTATCTCCATATTCCTGGATGGCACCATGTCATGATTAGGGGTGCCACATACGACTGCCTGACTGGTGTGGTGAAGTAACCATAAAAAAAAAGACTACTGTCCAGCTGCATCCCATACACACACACAGTTGCCATTATGTTGACCGCTGCCTAGGTGGTAATTCATGGGTACAGGGTTTTTAACATAGGGGATGACAATGCAATATGTAGCTGTCAGATTGTGGCCATACATCACACACCACACATGTGACACACAAAGGCCCTTCTGTATGTTGAATGCGGCACACATTGAATCAACTATTGCTCCTAGTTCATAGTCATTTGCAAACATCAATAGGCAGATGCCTTCTGTGTTAGTCTGTGTGGTATAGATAACAAAGAGGGGGATTACCAGGAATGAACCCTGTATTACTGTGGCTGGCACTGGTTTGATGTGCATGTATTAGTCAGACACCTTCTGTAGTGTTGGTTCTGCCAGCAGTCCAGTTGCCAACCACTCCTGTGACATAGGAATATACACCTAGTTTACTGAGTGTAGTTGGAATACAGTATGGGTGATGGTGTCCTACAACTTGGGAAGGTCATGATATGCAATGTGAATCAACCCTACTGTCATCCACATATGTACTGAGTACATCAAATACATTGATCACGGTTCATGGCCTTACAGACCAGACTCAGCAGGGTAGTTGTGCACTATTTTCCATTATCATTGGTGTCTCCCTCTTTGTGGGGTGTGATAACTGTTGCTGTGCACTATTTGGTGTGTACACAGCCTGACATGGAGCTATGATTGAACATGATGTGTATGTGGATAGCTAATTGTTCTTACATTTGTGTAGGATACACCCTGGGATGCTGACAGGTCCCATGAAAGCTGTATGTATGACTTTAGAGATTGCAGCTTGTACCTGCAAAGATGTTATTACAGGGGCCCTGTCGTGTATATGGATATATTAGTAAGTGTAGCTGTTGGGGGGGGGGTTTAGGTTCTCCAAGACCCTATCTGGATGAACAGGTGCTATTTCTGTAGGTGCAGTACTTCCCATGCCATAGTGCAGTGCAACACGGCAGGTCTTGTCGTTGCCATTACGATTAACGACACAGCTATAGAATGCCGTGTGCTTGGCCTCATAATATGTGGCTGATTATTTCA
>NC_056743.1:1473420723-1473628223 GCF_019279795.1 Protopterus annectens
GGATCATGTGTCCCAGAACCATACAACCAGGGGGTGGGGGAGCCAATCCAGTTTGATAGCTGTGCAACCTTTTGAGGAAATTGAATGGTGTTGAATTGTCACATTAACGCGCCCTCTTTAGATCACTAAGTGCCCCTATCACCCTCCACAACCCCAGTCTTCAACAGCTTCCAGCAACTCTACCTGGAATTGCTTCATTGGCTATGCTTGACAGAGGCTCAGTTACTTCATTAATGGTGTGGAGAAAGCCAACACACTGTAGCTATGCTTCAAATTGCCCTTGGGCAGATAAGTAGTAGGCTATCTGTGAAACTCTGAAGTGCAGGCCATCACAGCCAAAATATGTAAATAAACAGACCTTCAGATCACAATATACAGTGAGAAATCACCATGTAGTCAGGAAATAGTTAAGTACAGCAAGAACATACAGAACACTGATACTTAGTCACTCCAAAAGCCTATCTTGGAAGCTAGAAGACTTGTACAAGTTTAAGGCTTTCTATTGCTTACCAGTAGGTTACCTACAGGAGAGATGAAAAACAAGCACAGATGGGGAACATGCATGCAACAATACCATACCGGCCTATGTGTCAGCCTTAGGCTTTGGAATATTGGCCAAGGCTTTTGGCACCCCCATGGAGCTTTATTTAGGAGAGTCTCGAAGGTGAATACCAGCTCCATAAACAGCACAATAGCAGAATCAATGAGGGTTATGCTACTCAACACCAGGGGTTGTGATCACAACATGCATGCATTCACAGCACTCCTCAGGATGGACAACATCAACATCTGTGCAGTAACTGAGATCTGTCTTAAGGCTCCTGAGAGTACACCAGCACTACCAGACTACAACCCATACCACACATTTCAGCCACAGAACATGGACTGACACAGACATGGAGGGGTTGTATCCATATTCATCAGGGATACCTACACCTCCAGGTTAGTGGGGCAGCATGATACCTCAAATTATCCATGTGCAGCTAACATCAGCCACAACTGCAACGTACACTGTGGCCTGCTATGGATCACCCTCCATGACCCAGAACTACCACTCCACCTACCTGGAGACAGTGGAGAACATGACAGTCCTAATGCACACTCTGGCATTGGTCGATGTCAACTACCATACCATTAACTGGGAAACTTACTCCAGTACTCACTTCCAGTCCCAGCGCTTCCTGAAATTTATCACCTCATATGCCCTGTATTAGGTGGTAACCTCCCTAACGAGGGGTGGAAACATACTAGAAGTGGTCATCACCAACATGGGCAACAGGTGCACCACAGCGGAGGTTAACCGGTCACTGGCTAGATCTGATCATGAACTATTCACTGTTTCCACACCCAAGCATCTCCACCACCCACGAATACCACAGTGTATACCTTTCCTAAAGCTAAATTTACACTGCTAGTGACAGGGATGGGGGGGTTTCACAGCCCCCATGCTAAGGGGAAACACTGCTTAATATACAGACAGATTTACAAATGCAGTCTATAAGCACCTACATGGATGTATGGATTGTGCCATCACTGGTAAACAAAGACTCACTCCTCCTAGACAAGGACACCAGTCTGGTGGACCTCTGCAATAAACAGGCTATACTACAGAAGTAGGACAGTGTTCCAGACAAACAGCAAATCCCACAAAGGGCAGACATCCATGACCACTATTAGTGATACGTAGGTCCCTCATGACATCATCCAAGGCTAACATCAGCAGGAGAATACACAAGGATTCGAAAGATAACCACAAAGCCTTCTTTGGCTATGTCAAGGCTCTAAGTGGTGACACACAGATTTGCACTGTGCCGGTGAAAATAAGCACAAAATATGCTGACCCTACTGATATCGCCAACATCCTTGCAGATACATTCAGTGCATACTTCACCCCTAAAGAGCCCACAACACTACCTGAAAGGTACAGTATCCCACACATCAAAGAAACACAGATGGAAATGGCCCTCTCTAACAGCAGAACACGGAATCAGTGGAGGCAGATGTTGTCCCAGATTGCATCTTTCAAACTGTACAAGACAACCTGACCCCCCACCTAATTAAGCTTTCCAACTTCAGCCTCTCCACAGGCTACATGCCCATACAATGGCGCGTGGCAATGGTTATTCCACTCCATCAAGGTGGAATCACAACCAACCATGGTAACTACCACCCCATATGCCTGACTAGCCTGGTCTGCAATGGTATGGATCGCATCCTCATGGCACTCATTAACAAAGACATTGGTAACCTCCGAACATGTGACCCAACCCAGGTCAGCTTGGTTGAGTGCAGTTCATGCCTGCTGAACCTGTTTGATGTCTTACATACAGTCACCAAGGCATTAGATGATGGGGGAGGTGGTTCACACATACTACCTGGACCTCGCCAAAGCTTTTGACACCATGCCCCACTCAGGTATTATTGATAAACACACCAGCCTCTACGTACATCCATACATCACAGGTTGGGTTGCCAACGGGCTTAAACACAGAACCCACATGGCACGACTAGCGGTCTCCAGGTCCAATTCATGACCAGTCACAACTGGTATCCCTCAGGACTCAGTCCTGGGAGCCCTACTGTTTGGCATATACTTCTCAGAGGTACAGGCAAACAGAGGTGGACTACGGCAGACCATGTTTGGCAATGACTGTGAACTGGGAGCCATGACTGATAGCCCAGCTGACACAGACATCCCTCAAGGGGCCTCACAGAGACCATCACAGGGTGTCAACGTCACAGCCTCCAGCCAAGTGCCACTAACTGCATGGTAATTCCATTGTGGTATAATAAACACCCACATATTAACACATAAGTGGCAGCCACTTTAATATGGATGAGGTAATGGGGTATCTGGGGACTAAGGTAGATAGTGATCTCCCCTTTCACAATCATATCTCCACAGTAGTTAGGATATCCTTCTATGTAGGCCTTCTGATTGCTAAAGATTCCCATCTAGACATACTGGGGTTATAGTGCCCCTTTACTCATCACTCATCAGTCCCATCATAGAGTATAATAACCCATTTGGGATGTACCTCAGAAGACACTTCCAACAGCTGGGAGGTCCATGAATGTACCTCGCCAAGGGGAATACTGGCCTCCAACATATGGCCTATGCAGCCAGACTGAATAAACTCCTGATTTACTCAGTGGCATCTTTTTTACCCAGAGATGATCTCTGCTGGCCAGCACAGCCATGTCGAACTCAGGCTTAATGGATATGCTCCACCTATGGGAATCCATGTCACAGTGAGCCACACACTGTAGTGAGCTGAACCTTGCCACAACAATAACTGGAAGATGCTGGTGGGACATATTCCTGTCACAGACACTCCTCATACCTTGGAACAATATCCCTAACTACATTATACAAAGCCCCTCATTAACACTCTGCAAGAGAAACCTTGAAGAGTGGATGGGAAACAATAGATGCACCCCAGGGATCCCACCATTGGGTCTGCTCCACAGAGGGAGAGTTAATGAATCAATGGGGTGGCAAAAGCTGACACATTTTGGCTGGGCTTATGAATGGCCTCTGGCAGTTTGCCAAGTACCTACCTATGAATCTATACATACAGTATCAGCACATGCTGATAGCTTAATTTACTGTTCAGGTGTTGACTTACCTTGTGCCAGTGGCAGTTGTTTGTGCAATAGTTGAGGGCTGCCTATGTTGGATGCACACAGTAGACTGCCCATACATGACAATTTACAGGTAGTCTTGTGTGTGTGCCATCCATTTTTACTGTGTGTGCAGGTAGAGAAAGGTGTCAGTCCCTAGGTGCCTACACTGTCAGTGTGTGTGCTATACGTTCCCTCTTTGCCAAGGTATGGGCATACTGGGCACACCTCCGTCTGCCTACTGGGGTTGGCTCAGGGTGTTCATGGTCTGAGTACCTCTGTGCCTGTGGGGCCCTTGGTAATGGTGGTGGGCTGTGAGGGCTTTCACCATTCTGTCCCTGCTGCAGCTGTTTCCGCAGGACCATATTGTGTAGCATGGCACATACTATGAAGATGTGGGCACACGTGCCTGGAGAGTACTGCAAGGCTCCACCAGATATGTCCAAGTAATGGAAGCATGATTTCAGCATCCTAAACACATGCTCTGTGATGATTCTGGTTTGTGCATGTACCTCATTATGGCATTCCTGCATGGGTGTGTGTGCATTTCTGATGGGAGTCATCATCCATGGTTCCAGTACATAGCCAGCATCCCCCAACAGGTGACCATTTGGGATGTCCCCCCTGGCAAATAACTGATACAGCTGTGAGGCATGCCAGATGTGGGAGTCATGATAGCTTCCGGGGCTGCCAGCACACACATCCATGATAATGCCCTGGACATTGCACATGACCTGGCAGTTGATGAAGGGATATCCCTTGTGGTTTATGTAGCACCTAACCTGCTCACCGGGTGGTGACTTGATGTGTATGTGCGTGCAGTCTATTGCACCCAGTACCGCCGGGTATTCTGCCACATGGTGGAAGAGATGCATATTGCTGGCCAACTCCTCCTGCGTTCAGGGTAAGTATATGTGCTCACTGGCATGTGTTAACATGGCATCCAAGAACTGGTGTAGTACCCTGGATGCTGATGCCTGTGAGATCCCCATGATATCCCCAGTTGGCCTTTGAAGAATACCTGTAGCTAGTATTCTCAGGCTTACACATACCTTCGTATCCACTGGGATGGGTTCCCCTCTGTTTTTTCTGGCTCTGAGGCATGGCCGGCACAGCTCCACAAGTTGTTGTAGGATGTCCCTGTCCACCCTGTAATGCTCTACTATCTCCAAATCATGTAGCCCTGGTAGGTTACCCTGGGTCTGAACACTCTCCTTCTCCTCTGGTGCCTGAGGTGGTCGTGTGCATCATCCTCCACACCACCTTCAGTCTCCAACACATGGTGGTGGATCAATGCTACGGCAGCCCCTAACATGTACATACTAAAAGTTCCCCATCTGTATAAACCACTGGTGCAGAGTGTATGGGAATACACAAATGTGTGTGAGGTGCTCTCACACTTTATACTATTGTGCTATGGATGCTGCTGATGTCAGTGGGTGTGTATGAGCTATTCCAGCTGCAGCGTGTCTTAATTATGGGTTTTTCAGTGAGTACTGCAAGTGTGGAGCCTTTACTGTGGTGATATGCTCACCTGCCTTGATTAATCTCTTACCCTTTAATTCACTTTTGAACCTGGATCCCCTTCCATTATCAGGCATGCATCCACCTGCTGTCTTTCTTGTTTTGTACTTTCCCTACCCAGTCATGGCAAAATCTGCCTTGTAACTGATATACTGCAAATTGGCTTTGCTCTGCTTTGACATTTTACCGTTTTCTTTGCAGTACAGCCCCCTCTTTCCTGTTCTGCAGGTAGCTGCTTGCAGCCTTGTTAGCTGTTGTAAATGGCCCACTGCAGGCTCCTAGATGTTAATTAGTCATTTGTACTCCAATTTCACTGCTGCAGCATTTCCTTATTTTTTTCCTATGTTCTTCCTGTTTCAGCTGCAGTGTGCGCAGCGCAAACCTGTTTACCGGGTTTACACGCGTTTTCATCTCCGTTCACATGCATATTCGGTTACCTTGTGTACTGTCAGCTAAGCATAGCTATGGCCAGTTCAACACACCTCTATCCTGCAGCTTTGCTTAGCTAGGGGCAAACCGGTCTACCAAAGCTCCAATGTGCTTACAGCAATGGAGACACATCCCTCTCTTGATGTCATCTTTATCTCAAGGGTACACCACGGTGTTATAACACTACACTGTGAGGTGCATCCTTACACCAGTGGGGAATCTGTGATTCACTATTACTTCTCTCATTTGCATGGCATTGCCTACTAATTCCTAGCTACCACGCATAACACTGTCACAGCCCCTTAGCAACCCTTGCGCCATAGTATGGTGTAGCATGCCTGCCATTAACTATTATGGGGAAATCGTGATATCATTGCAGTTTTATTCTATATTTTTATATTTTCCTTGCAATCCCCTTTGTGCAATTCTGCCCTGCGCTTCCACGTCGAGATAGTGCGACTATATATATTAAATGTTAATTTTATATTTTGTACATTTTTTTATGCCAATGGCTATATATTTAGCCATTGGCATATATTAACAATATAATACATGTGTTTGGTCATCTGTCATGGCTCCGATTTTATGTTTGCAAAAATGTAAACTGTTTTCTGCGGTTTACATTTCGGCATACTTGCACTATGCCTGCACCACTTTCTGAATTGCTACATACCTTCATTTGCATGCTACACTGCTGCACATGGGGTAATTAGCATACAGGGCCTGGGAGTTGTGCAGGCGTAGCGTATACAGATAGTACATGTGGAAACAGCTCATACCTGGATCGCTTGGCGGCCATATTTGGTGTTAGAACGTCGACGCTACGCCTGCACCTGGTGCAAGCTTCATGAATCCTGGGGTCAGTCTCCCACTCAGCAACTCATTTGATAATAGGTAGAAGTTTGAAAATCAAAGTACCTATTCAACTATATTGCTAATACCTCAAGCTTCATACAAAATAAAGACAATTCTCAAGAGAAATAAGCAGAGAAGTATAACCATGAAAGAAACTGCAGAAGACTATCAGTTTACAAGCTGGAGACAAAATAGGATTAGAAAAACATGAAAATTTCCACAGCAAGAATCTGAAATATATAAAAAAATCAATGAATCCAATATCTTGAGTTTTTATGGAGATTAGAGGAAACTGCATAGAAAGAATGACATATGTCTGTATAAGGTAATCACTTCAAACTTGATGTTTCTATTAAATGTCTTTATTATTTCTACATTTCATACCTTTAGTGCTTGCCTCAATACTACCTGCAAAGTAATGCTTACAATGATTTGAATTTTTATTGTTATTCATTGTAAATAAGTATTTTATGTGAAGCTTTTCTCCAAGGGCATCCACTGAAACTGGGACTTGTGCCAAGTCAGACTTTCCCAATAAACAAAATACAATAACCAGCTAACTAACTAACAAACAAAAAACTAACCAATTAAATAATACATGAAAAATTACCATGCAGAGCTCAGAGGGATAATAGCATGATTTAAACTGTTATCAACCTTATTTTTATAATGTGTTGTGTGAAGATGGGGTGAAGATAGGTGAAGGCTGCCAGCCTAGCCATACAGAATTTTGAAGATAATTCTGTCATCTGTAAATATTAATGTAAACCACAGGTTTGTTGTCTTAAATGGCAAAAATAGTGTTACATGTGGAACTGAAAAAATGTAACAAAAGTGCACTCTACTGACCAAGTAAAGCATGTTGTGACCCTTTGATGTTAAAACTTGGAATCAGAAAGTCTAGAGTGAGGCATCCTGCCTCTTGTTTTAATGCCAGAGTTAAATGCCAGAATTTGCATGCATAAATGTCCTTTATTGCTCTGGTTTCTGCCCAGAGGTGAAGAATGTAAATGTAGTTTCTGTTAGCCTGGGAACACATGGAAGTGTGAAGAATGATGTAATATGAACAAGGAATGTGATTTTAAAAACAGAGAGAATCAGAGAGCATTGCACATTTTTGTCTTGACCATCCAACTCATCAGCACTATCAAGCTCTATATGTAAGTTTATCTTAGACTTGTGTTTTCTCTTAGAAATAGCTAGAAACTAGAAAGATTAGATTAAGTGTTTTTCTGTGATGTCAGAACTGTGCTACTGAATTATTTTAAGTATTTCTCTGTGATATCTAACTCTTGACTAGCACTGTGTAGTAACAAATATTCTCTTGTGTTTTGACTATTTGTTATTAAATATTTTTAAACCCTTTCAACTGTGGCTGTTTTTGTAGAGATAACTTAAGCTCTTTAGAGTAATTACATGCCTTTGGTAAAATTGTACAAAGCCACTCCAATAGCTTTAGTCCTGGGCTATACTACCAATTGGATAATAATATTGCACAGTAATAATTGGACACCCTTTTAAGTTCCTTTGAGTAGCTGAAAAATATTAGTGGGTGGTGGCAGCTGGTACTACCGTATAGTCTGGTAAAAAGGGACACAGCTGGAGAACCTGTGCCAGCCTCCCCCAGGAGTGTCTATGTGGCTGTATAACCTGTTCTCAAAGTGTGTGTGTGTGTGTGTGTGTGTGTGTGTGTGTGTGTGTGTGTGTGTGTGTGTGTGTGTGTGTGTGTGTGTGTCCACTACTTGGGCAGGGCCACGAAGCACTGGTTGGACAGAGAGGGTACTGGAGGTTTTAGCTTGCCCACTAGGCTGAGATCTGGACCTGTGCCAGTGGGGAGTCTTATTGGGGACCTGAAGAGCAAGGGAGCAATCAGCCCTGGACTAACTGTGATCTCTGTGTGCTCTTAAGAGAAACTGCACTTTACTGTGTGTATTTGTCATCCTTTCCTCCTATATGAGATGCCCCTCACTGGTGTTAGTGGTGAGGATTGAGGTTCCTTGATTGCTGGGCCAGGGCACGGGCATCACATATTAATTGTTTGGCAGTGGTGGGATATCCACACCACATATTAATTGGTTGGCAAATGCTAATTGGCTTGTAGTAGTGTGGGTAGAGTGAATTCCTGTAGCTGGTGTACAGTGAGCTCTGAAGGTGTTTTGTACTCTAAATCAGCCACACACTGAATACTCAGAGTTCAGATCACAATTGTTTAATTTCTTTTGTTAGCTTAGTTAGTCAGGGTGAGCAGGCAGCATGTCAACAGAGGAGTATGGAAAGATGACAAGGAGCCAGCTGGGAGAGATGTGCCAGGCTAGGGGACTGGTGCATGGAAACCTGACTAAGGCAGACCTGATTGTAGCATTGGTTACAGCTGCATCAGAAAACAGCAACCAGGATGATAATCAGACTGGCAGTGGAGATATAATACCCTCGGAGAATGGACAGCTCAACCTTTCTGCAGAGGACTTAAAAATCCATCTGGAGCTATAGAGACTTGAGTTGGAGGTCAGGTGTGTGGAAATAGAAGCAACTGATAGACTGAAGCATCTAAAGAGTGAGGACAATGAGAAACTGCGACGTTTGCAGGCTGAGGAGAATGAGAAACTGCTACACCTGAAAGCTGAGGAAAAGGAGAGGCAGAGGCAGCATGAGAAGAAGATGCTGACTTTTCTCCAGAGTCATAGAGGTAATGGGGAAGGGAGTAAATGGACCCCAGAAGCACAAAAGGTCAGGACATTTCTTCTGCAGCTTTAAGTGGGGGATAATTTTGATAGTTTCATTCATATGTTTGAGAGGGTATGCAAACAGTATGGTGCTGATCAAAGGCTCTGGGTACGGTTCCTGACCCCCTTACTCCATGGTAAATCTGTAACTATTTTGTCAAAAATGTCTGATGTTGCATGTTTTGATTATACTGCTGTTAAAAATCACTTGTTATAATTGTTTAAACTAACACCTGAAACGTATAGGAAAAAGTTTCATGAGCATAGACCCAAGACAGATGAAAGTGTGTGTGAATATGTTGCTGAACTGAGCACTTATTTCCATAGGTGGGTGTGCAGATGTCAGGTCACCACTTTTGAAGGGCTGGCAGACTTTTGGTGAGGGAACACGCCTTTACCACTTTGCCTTAGGACATGAGGATCTGGTTAGCTGATAGAAAATGTGCTACTTCAGATAAGTTGGGGAAGAAGAGAGACCTATACCTTGCAAGCAGAGCAGCCCTGCACAGGAAAGGGACCCCCAATACTGCTCATGGGTCTAGGGGAACCCATGGTGGGCAGCACAGACTGCCCAAACAGAATCTGCCAGTAGCAGGGGAAGCCACTAGTCCAGGTACACATCCAGGAGCTAGGGTTAAATGTTTTGAATGCAACCAGTGGGGCCATGACGCATACTGGTGTCCATGGAGGCAAGGTCTGGAAGAAAAGGTGAGGGAGCTAGTAAGTGGGAAAGACAAAATGCCAATAATAGGTTGTCTTGGGACAACAACGGTACCAAACTACCGTGAGAGGTTATATCCTACTGTAGTGAATGGCAAAGAGGCCATTGCAAGAGAGACACAGCCTCTGATATAACCCTTTTAAAGCCTGCAATGGTTACAGAGGAGCACTACTTGCCTGGGCAGTCTACTCCAGTCATGGCTTTAGGAGGGATCCCATTCCAAATACCTTTGGCTAGGGTTCACCTTGACTGGGAGGGTTGAAAAGGAAGCCAGCAAGTAGGTGTGTTTGAGGTTATACCTGCAGATGTCCTGATAGGGAATGATTTTGATAGTGCAGTACCCTGTGCTTGAGCATTTACATGCAGTCAGGCTTGGAGACTAGCAGGTAAGTCTGGTAGCCTGGGGGAGACCCAGACAGACTGCATTCTTGTAGCCAGGACTGGTGAGGTGGTTACTTCAGGGAGGAAGCTACCCTGTAGCAGTGAGACTGAACGTGAGCCACAGCTGCTTGGGGGTACTGATGGTCCCTTTGACAGAGTGACTGCAAATGTAGAGGTGAGTAGTAGTACCCATGCTGACAGTGAGGGACCACTGTCCGAGAATGTCAGACCTCCTGTGGAAGGTGAGCTAGGAAGGGTTACAAGGAGTGAGTTGAGACAGGCTCAGCTCTCAGACCCTACATTGCAAGACCTGAGGCAGGTAGCTAGGGAGGCACCTGATTCTCAAGGAAATGGGGAATCTGTATACTGGGACAAAGGATTACTATACAGGAAGTGGACCCCTGAGAAAGGGCTAGAAGGTGAGAGAGTACAGCAGTTGATAGTGCCTAGAGCCCACCATCTGAAACTTCTAGCCACAGCCCATGATATTCCCTTTGCAGGTCATATGGGCATAAAACGTACAAAGAGGTGTATTATGCAGAACTTCTATTGGCCTGGAATATCTAGAGATGTAACAGGGAACTGCAGGACTTGAGAGCAGTGCGAAAAGGTAGACAAGGCAGGAGACAAGGTGAGATCTTCTTTGATGCCTTTGCCTGTGATTGAGGAGCCATTTCAGAGAGTAGCTATGGATGTTGTGGGTCCTCTGAGTACCCCAAGTTCCATGGGGAAGAATTATATCTTAGTGGTAGTGGATTATGCTACACAATACCCTGAGGCAGTGGCTTTGTCCTCCATTGAGGCAGAGAAGGTGGCAAATACTTTGTTAGAGATTTTCAGCAGGGTAGGTTTCCCAAAAGAAATACTGACTGACAGAGGTGAAAATTTCATGTCAGACATGCTGGCTTGTCTGTGGAAGTCCTGTAGGGTGAAGCACATGAAGACCACCCCCTACCAGCCCCAGACTAATGGTCTTGTTGAGAGGTTAAACTCTACAATCAAGTCCATGCTATGGGCATTTGCAGATTAGTTTAAGAGGAAGTGGGACAAATATTTGCCCCATCTGTTGTTTGCTTACAGAGAGGTTCCCCAGGAATCCACAGGTTTTTCACCCTTTGAGTTGCTGTATGGGCATAAGGTGAGGGGACCTGTAGATTTAATTCGAGGTGAGTGGGAGGGTGAGTGCGAGTCTCACAAGGAGTCTGTTGTTGCATACGTCCTAAACCTCAGGACAAGGCTCAGAGAACTCATGGGCTTGGCCCATGAGTACCTGGCAGAATCCCAACAACAGAAAAAGGTGTGGTATGACAGGAATGCTCAAGCTAGAGAGTATGCTGTGGGGCAGCAGGTAATGATTCTCATTCCTGTCAGACACAGCAAGCTGCAGGCAACTTGGGAGGGACCCTACAAGGTGGTAAGAAAGGTAAGTGATGTTAACTACATGGTGGAACTGCTAGGCAGAAGGCAGGGTCACAAATTGTACCATGTTAACATGATGAAACCTTACCATGACAGGGAGGCCCTTGTGCTGAGCATTTGCAGTGGATTGCAGGAGGAGTTAGAGGGAGATCTGGGGACTGATCTCCTCAGTGAGGCTTGAGCTGACACCTCAGTGGAAGGGGTAGCAATGTCCCAGCAGCTATCTCCTACCCAGGTTTGAGAAATCCGAGCAGTGTTCCAGGAATTTGGGGACATGTTCACTGGGTAACCAGGGTGCATCTATCTGGGGCAGCACCAGGTGGATACAGGACCCTAAAGGCCTATTAGGCAGGCCCCTTATAGAGTGCCTGAGAGAGTCAAAAAGACTCTGAGGGAGGAGATACATGAGATGGAACTAGAGGTAATTCAAGAGTCCAGCAGTCCCCTGGGCCTCCCCAGTGGTGCTGGTGCCAGAGAAGGATGGCAGCACCAGGTTCTGTGTGGACTACAGGAAACTAAATAGTCACACAGAGTCAGATGCTTACCACATGCCTAGGACAGATGAGGCCCTAGCGCAGCTGGGTGGGGCTAAGTATCTTACAACCATTGATCTTACCAAGGGTTACTGGCAGGTGCCCTTGACTCCCAGTGCTAGAGAGAAGTCAGCCTTTGTGACTCCTTTTGGCTTGTATGAGTTCACAAAGATGCCCTTTGGGATAAAGAATGCCCCAGCAACTTTCCAGAGGCTGGTAGATCATATCCTGGCAGGGGCAGGAGGGTTTGACCTTGCTTACCTAGATGATATTGCCATCTACAGCCATTCCTGGCCAGAGCACCTTCAACATGTCCGGGAGGTGCTGGGCAGACTACAGAGGGCAGGGTTAACCATTAAGCCGAGCAAGTGTCAGGTGGGTATGGCAGAGGTCTCCTACCTAGGACATAAAGTGGGGAGTGGTAAGATAAGGCCAGAACCTGCCAAAGTGGAAGCCATTCAGGCATGGCCTGCACCTGTTACCAAAAAACAGGTGAGGGCATTTTTAGGGACAGCAGGGTCCTACAGAAAGTTCATCCACAGTTATAGTACCATAGCTGCTCCCCTCACAGACCTGACAAGGAAGAACAGACCAGATAAGGTAGTGTGGACCCCAGCATGTGAGCAGGCATTCCAGAAGCTTAAAGAAGCTTTTGGAGGACCCCCAGTGTTAGTCAGTCCAGATTACAGCAAATAATTTGTTGTGCAGGTGGATGCCTCAAATCATGGGGTGGGGGCTGTACTTAGCCAGATTTCTTCAGAGGGGAAAGAGCACCCATTGATTTATCTCACTCATAGGCTCCAATCCAGGGAGGAATTCTATGCAGCTGTAGAAAAGGAATGTCTAGCCATAGTGTGGACACTGCAGAAACTTCAGCCTTATCTGTATGGAAGGAAATTCACTGTTATGACAGAACACAACCCCCTAACATGGTTAAATAGAGCCAGCCAGCAAAATGCCAAGTTGCTAAGATGGAGCCTGGGGTTGCAAGGATATGGTATGTCCATGCCAGCACTGCAGTGGAATTATCAATGACAATGCAGATGGGATCTCAAGACAGGGAACAAGGTAAGGTATACTCAGACAGACCTCACTTCCTCAGAGTTTCTCAAGCGTCACTTGAAAAACTACCTTGAGTTCTCCGGGGGGGGGGATATGTGAAGATGGGGTGAAGATAGGTGAAGGCTGCTAGCCTAGCCAGTCAGAATTTTGGAGATAATTCTGTCATCTGCAAATATTAATGTAAACCACAGGCTTGTTGTCTTAAATGGTAAAAATAGTGATACATGCAGAACTGAAAAAATGGCTGGGCAGTGCAAATTGCACTTACTGTTGATGCATTTCCCTTTCCTTTGAGGTTAACGCCCTCACTGGTAAGAGTGGTGAGTTTATTGTGCCTATTTTGCTAACAGTGGGTAACGGGCCACAAATTGCAATTTGTATGTGTCCTTTATTGCTCTGGAGAGTGCTAAAAGGTTAAGGGAGTAAATTTTAAATGTGTGTTTTGTTTACTGTTATGACAATTGAGTCAACTAATACAATTGGATATCTTGATTTTAATTTCATATGAAAATTAATCTAAGCAATTTGTTTTCACAAGAAAAGAATGCCATATTTTTAAATGTATTAGATACAAGCCTGTTACTTGTGTTGAGCCCATAAAGAAAATGATTTAGAAATAATTTGTTAAGCTTGTAAAACTACACCTTTCGATATTGATAAATGGTACATTAAAATGATCTCTGTGATCGCGAAACTAAAAACTAGCATGGTCACAATACAAATATTTATATATGTTTTGAGAGGGAAAAGAATGAAGTTTTAACCCCTAGTATTCTTCTTTGTTTTTAAGAGATAATTTAAGCTCTTTTGAGTATTCAGTCCTCTTGAAATGTTAGATACTTTTGATTTCTGTCAGTTTATCACCACCTTGATTTAAATGTGTGTGGATGTCCTGCTTGTTTTAATAATGATGGGTATATTTACCTCTTTATTACCTCACTATTAATATTAATAGCTAGTGTGGATAACAACTGCAGACCTTAATTTTTGAGGGAGTGGTACCGCTTTAATAATTACAGACTACCCGGACTTTATAGAAGTGGTTTGAATTCCTCTACTGAGTAAATTTCTGGAGGTATTGAATCTTAGTGACATGGGTACTGATTTCTCACTGTTGTGTGTGTGTGTGTGTTGGATTGATGGTGTGTGCACAAAACTAATGTAATTATGCAATGTTTGTCCTCAATCACATTATTGGTGTTGGTGGTTTAGCTTAAGAATTAGGGTGATATCAGTCACATGAATGTTCTTTATTACTTTTGATATAAGTGGTTTTAAAGTGTTAGGAAGGCAGGTAAAGGATACAGAATGACTACTTTCAGCATTTATTCTACAGCACATTTTAAAAGGCTGGATGCTAGTAATTATTATGAGAAGAGCTTACTTTCAGCCACAAGATTTAGTGAGAGTGTAAAAGGAGCTTTATGTTAGTACGGGCAAGGAATCAGATTTACTGAGAGAAGTTTTACTCTGTAAGTGTGTTGTGTGGAGGAGTTTGTGTTATTGCATTTTTAATAAGATCAGCAGTGTCATGAGATGGTGCATTTGTGTTATTTGCATTTACCATCGACACAGTTACTGCTATAATGTTACATTAATAGGCCATTTGATATCAATGATATGGCCATTAGATACATACTAAGATAATATATGTATACAACAATGTGGAGTAAATTAGTGCGTCACAAAAATAACAAATGAGCACATGAATGTTTTGGATCAAATTACCAGCATGCATTAATCAATGCGTTAACTTTAAGTATTCAGTATTTGTATCCATGATGCATCTTTTTCATGATAAGTCACAAGAATAATGGTTAAAATATACAAAGTTCTGTGTGTGTGTTTGTGTGTGTGTGTGTGTGTGTGTGTGTGTGTGTGTGTGTGTGTGTGTGTGTGTGTGTGTGTGTGTGTGTGTGTGTGTGTAGTATGTGTGATGTGCTACCATGAAAGAATGGTGTACCATGGTTATGTGGAAGAATCCAGCCCCATACCAGATGCACCAGTATCACCTGTTTGCAGGCCCTTTTAGAGGAAACAATTTCCAAATTTAACTCCTTTAGCCTCCCAAACATGTGAACTTAATTGAGGGGTTTCTACTAAAAATTTAACTAGGGTTTTTTTACTAAAATTTATTGAAGAAACTGGATGCAAGCCTACTAATTAATTGACATTATAGCCAAAGCCTATCTTTTAAAAAAACATGCCATCTACTGTTAAGCGGATAGTGACTATGATGGCAGGATTAACGAAGAGGATGTGAAGTGGCAGCCATGCATATAGAAGGGCAGCACGCCATGCATATTAGCCAGACATGTCTGAGAGAACTCCAAATGCTACAGCACTCTCCTGTTGAATTCACTATATTCTGACAGAGCTCGTGAGCATATGTCTGTACAAGGCGAGAAAAACTAATAAATGAGCGAGAAAACACACAAGTCATTATGTATTAAAGTCCAACAAAAAACTATGTTCAGAAGCAACATATTTATTTATTTAAATGGTTTAAACCCTATTAATTATTTGTTTTAAAGCTCTGAGTAAAGCCATTATAGGTGCGCAGTTATTTACGTGGTTAGAGCATCTGCTAACAGTTCACCTTAGAGCTGGTTTGAGTCAAATACTTTTCTGGTTTGAGTCCCACAGTGAAACATATCATTTTATATTTAAATCTGTATATATACATAATTACATATCGTTTTGCCATATAACCTCCCATGAAAATGCACATGTGAAATGATGGTGTCATAAATGAAATCCAACATGTGCAGGTCTAGTGTTATAATGAATAAGGCACATGGGCAGGTCTAAGGGTCACAGCAGTGGTAAGCGTACCAAACACACTAAGTAAAAAGGCCCAGCACAGAGTAAGCAAAAGTAACAGCACGAGTGTAAGAAACTTATCTAGTCCCACCTCAGTGCTTTACCATCACGCAACCCAACACTACCCACTGCTTACCACTTTTAAAGTGCCTTAAAGACTATTCCTACAAACAACACACCTTGCCCCAGTCACAGACACTCCCCCAGCCCTTAGGTACTATAATCACAGTAGTTAACCATCATGACTCAAACCAAATAGATAAGTGAGATTAGTTACAGTAGAGACTTAAGTACATAGGATATATATATATATATATATATATAAATATATATATATATATCTATATATATATGTTATCCAATATATATATATATATATATATATATATATATATATATATATATATATATATATACATATATATGTTATATATATGTATATATATATATATATATGTAATATATATATATATATTATATATATATATATATATATATATACATATATATATATATCATACATATATATATATATCATATATATATATATATTATACATATATATATATATATATATATCATATATATATTTTCTATAGATATATATATATATATATATATATATATATATATATATATGATATGATGTGTATGTAGATAGATATGCACGGATGTAATAGATATGATGTTATGGGCACAAACAGGACATGACATATGTTCATGACATATGGGCAGGGAAGGCCGAGAATGAGGCAAGAAAACATGGCATCTTTAGCCCACCTTTCCACCAGCCACAGACAGAACAAACATACACACAAACCCACAAACAATGTAATAGACCACTCCCACAGACCACAGCAGCAGGCTACAACCTTGGGGGTGGCACGAGCCACCCATGAAAAACAAACTTGACAGACGAGCAATCTTGATCCTCACCCAAACCCCAAATATATCATGCAAGGGAAGCCCGATCGATGCACCATTTATTCTGGTGTGAGGGGCATACCAGATACAAAGGAATAAAGAAGCTGAGTGACCCATCGGTCGAGACAATGTACGACATGGGTCCCATAAAGTGGAGAGTGGGCAACGTGTAGTGGTGTGTTCATACCCGACCTGCATCCAGAGTAAGGATGGGTGCTGTAAAGGAGGTTCAGGCGGGGGAAATATGGGTAGCTAGTTATGGGTCTAGGTGTGCAGGTGTTGGCTGATGTGGATCTATATGGACAGCCTCAGGGATGTAAGCAAAAGTGTTCATTGGGCAGAGGCGTCACCCAATGAGCAGCCACACCCGCTACAAGTCCCACTGCAGCAAAGTCTAATCTACATGGCAAGGAATGGAATAACCAGATGTAGATGTATATATGTAGAGGTATGTGTGTGTATATCTACCCATAGCTACATAGAGATATACCTCTCCCTCTCTGTAGTACAGATGTGTACATACAGAGACAGAAAATAATTAAATACCCACATATAGATATATACATATGCAGACACCCATGCATCCATATGTCGTTAGACATATATATATATATATATATATATATATATATATATATATATATATATATATATATACACACACACACAGCAATTTTATATATATATATATATATATATATATATATATATATATATATATATATATCTAGTATGATACACATACAGATATATACATATATATATGTATGTAGATATGTAGCAATATATATGTATATATGTGTGTAAACATACACATATATATAGCTAGGATATTAATTGAATCATGTATTTAAATCACATCTGTTAACTGGGTAAGTCTGGCTGAGCTTTTGGCTCATTTACAGCAGAGACCCGGGGAGAAAAGCTCCTCAGGACTAGAAAACAATTTGTTAAGTAGTAATATACAGCAGATATATATCTATCTAGATCTATATATGTATAGATATATATAGATATGATACACCAGTTAAGGCTTAGATATGTTCACAGGCCGTGCCAATGCCGGTGCAGGGTCCAATCAACAAACGTGTAACACGTAGCATCAAACCCCCACCTAGACAGGTGAAACATACAAATACACGATACAAGTAAACACACCACTGCTTCCCAGACCACAGGCAGGATACTACCAGTGGGAGAGACCTGCCAAGTCTAATCGTGAAACAAAGACATCAGTGTTCCTTGTGGGACACCCCAAAAATGAATGCTTATCGGAGTCAGTCCCTGTAATGACTTATCTAACCGGGCTGTATACATATACGGACCAGTAGGTTCTGCAAGCCTGCTGACCCATGGGTCGACACAACGTACAACATGGGTCCTGACACGTGGAGAGTGGGCAGTGCGTAGTGGTGTGGTTAGACCCCACCTGCACCCACAGTAAGGAAGAGTGCTGTAGAGGAGGGGCAGGTGGGGGAACTATGGGTATGCAATTATGGGCTTAGGCATGCAGGTGTTGGCTGGCACAGTTGTATTCGGACCGCCCTGGGGATGTAAGCAATATTGCAAACTGGGCAGAGCTTACGCCCATACCTCTCAACCTATAAGAGCAAAACCACTGGACAGAACCTAAACTGTTGGGGGGACAAATAGGGACAGAAAGCACATATTCCACTTACAACTTTAGAAATCTGATAGAATAATAGGTTATGCATTAACATGACACGTCTGAAGGATGTGGGGTCCTAAACCCAATTACTTGTCTGTATTTAATGGTACCAGTTCCCAGGTATTTGCCAGACAGGTGCAGATTGTAAGAGGAACACACCAATATTATGAAGCAAACTCCGGACAGGCAGCCGATTCTTTACAGTTGACAAGCATGCTTACACCTAACGGTCAGCCATTCCCGATATGGGTCCCACCACAGCACAGTCCAGTTTACATGGCTAAGTACGGTATAACCATATGTGTTGTTGCATAACCCACTACACTACACCTATGAACACATGGTCGCAACACCCCACTATAGGCATGTAAGCAGATGTAATAGGCATCACAAGGTATTATTGTAGTCCTCACCCCCACACAGGGATGTGAGTGTCCGACGCAAACACCATACACAGTCATAGACAACATGGCCAGATGTGGACCTTCCCTGCAGCCATCCTGCACATCCCTGGATAATCCCCCTACTAACATCCCCCTTTGTGCCCCATGCACACCAAGTACCTATCAGCCCCTGTTCCATTTCTATTAATGTCTATGGGTACATGTAGGTGACACCCTCTTCCCCCACTATATTGCCAGTATCTGGATCCCCAACCCACATGTAGTATCACAGCTGTCCCACAGGACAGATGTAACTAACACATGAAGGAACACCACAAACACACCTGCAGCACCACCTTGCGACCCCCCACCTCACACTCTATATCACTACATCAACTAGTGATACTGACACCTCTTGTCCTGCCTCGCATACTAATCCCAACATCCGACATACCATCCCTATTGCTCCTCATCCAAGTATACCTATGGGCTACAATGCAGTTACAATGTCACCCCCACTGCTTACCTGCTTACTCCTTAGCTATTCGCTTCTGCTGTACCACACAGGTATGGAATAACTACACCTACCCTGAATACCTGCATGTAGACTATCCAGATCTGTGAAACAGGAATCCTACCCCATCTTAAACTGACTTTTGTCAACAGTCATACCTGAAATGTAAACCTGACCTAAGCATGGATAATAATGACAGTTTAATGTAAACTAAACATGATTAATGGGAGACATAGCTATGTTATGTCTGCTACCCTCTATGAATGTGAACACCCCAGTATTAATTGGGATACATAGCTGGGGTCAATGTAAATCTCTACACCCCGGGCCACCACTGACAATGGACAAGCATACAGTCTGAGTGTCCCTTTTGACAGTTGTGAACAAAATGCATTATGTTGCATATGTGTATGCGGGAGCAAATGGGTGTAAGCCTGTTTGGCTGCTGGTATGTGAGTACCACACTGGTAAAGCAGTGTAGAGGCTAACTGAGTGCTAGATGCCACAACCAGAGTGCAGTAATGCTGTGCTTCACGCAAACAAGTGCATATCTGCCTACAAATGCTCTACAGTGCCTTAGTCACCCTGTAGGCAACAGCTGTTGTTGTGGCCATTAACAAAATTATCTACACTGCCAGGTTGCAAACCCTCGAACCTGCACCCTATAGTAGACATGAGTTCCACTAAGCCATGGCAGATACACATTCAGCTGCTGTGATCACAAACACATCATCCAGCACAGGCATCCAACAGTATAGAAAATGTACATAAGTGTGTAGATTAATACCAGATATACGGTGCACATCGTGGGGCGGTGTGAGCATGCCACATGCACAGCATGTCACACCTGGGACGTTGGTTCCATGGAACCGGGAGATGTGGCAAGACAAGTGTGTGAGCAAACCGCTGTGACATAATACCCTGGCAGAATGCTACCAGAGGGAGAAACACTGTAGACCAGCTAGGTCTACTCTTGACACAACAGCAGGTCTGTCCCTGGTGGGATGAACCAACAGTTGCCTGTCACATCGATGTCACCACCAGTATCGTAGGAGGATCAAGGGAAGGCTGGTACATACGTGGACTATACGAATGAAGAGCCTGCAGACGCTTGGGTGGGGACAGTATACTAAAGGTGTACCGAGATGTGCAGAGGGGGAAATGTATGGAGGTGTGGTATGGTAGGGCTAGCAACCAGGGAATGGATTGATGCTGAGTACGTGGAGCTTGGGGGCCGGGAGAAGGGAACATGGGTGTGTCATTATGGTAGACATATGCAAACAAAGCTAAACAGCAATAGTGTAGTGGCCGGAGCATCCGCCTAACGCACATGCATTCCCAGGTCGAGTCCCACTGCAGCACATCCTATTTTCCATGTGATATCTGTATGTTAACTTTGTTTTGCTGTATGACCTACTAAGTAACATTTATATTTGCACAGGAGTACTGCCTTAAATGCACATGTGAAGTGTCATAATGACTAAGGCACTAGTAAGCATGTGTATGCGCATAACAGCAGTAGTACGCATGGATAAGCAGTTGTAAGTGTGTGTACATGTATTTGTGCAGGGGTAAGCATTGCCTACATAGATTGAGCTAAGTCACTGCTAGCTGAGTGTAAGGAAATGCAACCCAAGCTTAGCATTGCTTAGCTCTGCACAAACCCGCGCGCACCCGCGTAGACTGCTCAAATGTCCCTAACTCACTCTGTATCTGACAGCCATTGTTCTGCCCTGAAACACCATATACAGCCTCTGGGAGGCCCACACCCGGGATGCTGTACATCATACACTATGTGATTTACCATTAAATCATGACAGATGTACATAACCACTCATTCCATATACATATCATCCAGCACAATCAGTCAACAGCACAGGGAATGTAATAATAACACACCACACAACCTCTTAATGCATGAATCCTGGACATAGTTCATCACAATGTGGGTACATATAGGAATATCTGTCATATCCTGCTCTAATAAACTTCAAAAGTAGCAGGTTACACAGTTATATGTGGTAGAACACATATATTGCTGGAGATGATACGTCTGAAACATGTACATGTCGGCACGAATGACTGACCTCAGTCCTAAGGTCATCCATGTCAATTGCCAAGAGAATGAGGTACAGTCCACACATATAGGCCGAACATGCATGGACATATGGACAGCTATACATCTGTAAATGTAGAGAGATAGACAGCTATAGGTAGATATATATATATATATATATATATATATATATATATATATATATATATATATATATATATATGTGTGTGTGTGTGTGTGTATGTATGACTCACAAATAACCATATAACAGCAATCATACATAGATAGATTAATATGTTCAGTGTATATATCCATATATATATATATATATCTACATAATTCATGCATATATATATATATATATATATATATATATATATATATATATATATATATATATATATATATATCCTACCTCATCTTAAATTGACCTTTGTCAACAGTCATACCTGAAATGTAAACCTGATCTAAGCATGGATAATAATGACAGTTTAATGTAAACTAAGCATGATTAATGGGGGACATAGCTATGTTATGTCTGTTACCCTCTATGAATGTGAACACCCCAGTATTAATTGGGATACATAGCTGGGGTCAATGTAAATCTCTACACCCCGGGCTACCACTGACAATGGACAAGCATACAGTCTGAGTGTCCCTTTTGACAGATGTGAACAAAATGCACTATGTTGCATATGTGTATGCGGGAGCAAGCGGGTGTAATCCTGTTTGGCTGCCGGTATGCGAGTACCACACTGGTAAAGCAATGTAGAGGCTAACTGAGTGCTAGATGCCACAACCAGAGTGCAGTAATGCTGTGCTTCACGCAAACAAGTGCATACCTGCCTACCAATGCTCTGCAGTGCCTTAGTCACCCTGTAGGCAACAGCTGTTGTTGTGGCCATTAACAAAATTATCTACACTGCCAGGTTGCAAACCCCCAACCCTGCACCCTATAGTAGACGTGAGTTCCACTAAGCTGTGGTAGATACACATTCAGCTGCTGTGATCACAAACACATCACCCAGCACAGGCATCCAACAGTATAGAAAATGTATATAAGTGTGTAGATTAATACCAGATATAAGGTGCACATCGTGGGGCGGTGTGAGCATGCCACATGCACAGCATGTCACACCTGGGACGTTGGTTCCATGGAACCGGGAGATGTGGCCAGACAAGTGTGTGAGCAAACCGCTGTGACACAATACCCTGGCAGGATGCTGCCAGAGGAAGAAATACTGTAGACCAGCTAGGTCTACTCTGGACACAACAGCAGGTCTGTCCCTGGTGGGATGAACCAACAGTTGTGGGTCACATCGATGTCACCACCAGTATCGGAGGAGGATCAAGGGAAGGCTGGTACATACGTGGGCTATACGGATGAAGAGCCTGCAGACACTTAGGTGGGGAAGTATACTAAAGGTGTACCGAGATGTGCAGAGCGGGAAATGTATGGAGGTGTGGTATGGCAGGGCTAGCAACTGGGGAATGGATTGATGCTGAGTACGTGGAGCCTGGTGGCCGGGAGAAGGGAACATGGGTATGTCATTATGGTAGACATATGCAAACAAAGCTAAACAGCAATAGTGCAATGGCCGGAGCATCCGCCTAACGCACATGCATTCCCAGGTTGAGTCCCACTGCAGCACATCCTATTTTCCATGTGTTATCCGTATGTTAAAATCATTGTGCTGTATAACCTACTAAGTAACATTTATATTTGCACAGGAGTACTGCCTTAAATGCACATGTGAAGTGTCATAATGACTAAGGCACTAGTAAGCATGTGTATGCGCATAACAGCAGTAGTACGCATCGATATGCAGTTGTAAGTGTGTGTACGTGTATTTGCGAGGGGGTAAGCATTGCCTACATAGATTGAGCTAAGTCATTGCTAGCTGAGTGTAAGGAAATGCAACTCAAGCTTAGCATTGCTTAGCTCTGTACAAACCTGCGCACACCCGCGTAAGACCACTCAAATGTCCCTAACTCACTCTGTATCCAACAGCCAGTGTTCTGCCCTGAAACACCATATACAGCCTCTGGAAGGCCCACACCCGGGATGCTGCACATCATACACTGTGTGATTTACCATTAAATCATGACAGATGTACATAACCACTCATTCCATATACATATCATCCAGCACAATCAGTCAACAGCACAGGGAATGTAATAATAACACACCACACAACCTCTTAATGCATGAATCCTGGACATAGTTCATCACAATGTGGGTACATATAGGAATATCTGTCATATCCTGCTCTAATAAGCTTCAAACATTGCAGCTTACACAGTTATATGTGGTAGAACACATATATTGCTGGAGATGATACGTCTGAAACATGTACATGTCGGCACGAATGACTGACCTCAGTCCTAAGGTCATCCATGTCAATTGCCAAAAGAATGAGGTACAGTCCACACATATAGGCCGAACATGCATGGACATATGGACAGCAATACATCTGTAAATGTAGAGAGATAGACAGCTATAGGTATATATATATATATATATATATATATATATATATATATATATATATATATGTGTGTGTGTGTGTGTGTGTGTGTGTGTGTGTGTGTGTATGACTCACAAATAACCATATAACAGCAATCATACATAGATAGATTAATATGTTCATTGTATATATCCATATATATATATATATATATATCTACATATTACATATATATATATATATATATATATATGCATATGTATATACAGATAGACATGTGTATATGATTTCCAGATGGGAACGGACTCCCGGCTCGCTCCGTACTACATAACAGACCATGAGCACAGTTAATGGGGGTGGGGGCACAAATGAGGAACACCTGGTAATAACTGCTATGTAACCCCCCCAGCCCTAACGGATATGCTGTGCAATTCAATATACAGCACATGCAGTACTTGACAGCAGGACCCACCACAACACAGTTATAATGCTCCAATGGTTATCCATGTTACCTGCACATGTCAGGCCAATATCTCTAACATATCATGCAGATACGCCATTGTATCGCAGGGAATGTACTATGTTGAAGGGCTACACATTACAATGGTACAGATATGCACACACATACATACATTGACAATCATGTGCAGGTGTGTGTATATATATATATATATATATATATATATATATATATATATATGATATATGGGATATATGGGTACATACACATATACACAGACAAAGGGTATTAGTAGCCATACATATGTAGCAGTAGTGTGGATGTACTGGGTGCAATGTATATCCCCAGCCACAAGCCCTGTAACCAGTACCTGTGACATGTGTGGTGTGGCAACCATCCCCACAAAGGGGATACTTACACTGCACATATACCCACTCACAATTCAAAGGGCATGACACAACACATAGGTATGTATACACAGACAACCTTTATTTGTGTACCATACAATAATGTATGCCATTACTAACAGCACATGGATGTTGATGTATATAACCAGTGATGGATGCAAGGCCCACACAAAACAGTAGATGCAGACACTGCAGATATATAACATACTATAGTGTCCAGGCTAAGCCCTTCAAAATGTACAACAGTTGAACACAGATTTGCCTGCACAATACGTAACAGTCAACAATATCAGATGTAGGTCAGCAGCCTCCAATTACCCCCTGTAGTCAAGCCCTATGGGAACATTCTTTACTTGTGGTAATGTCAATGTATCTGTCACATGTATGTCCCTGGCCAACAAATGTTGTGGGTGTCCACGCTATGACTGGGATGATAGCAGGAATGCTAGCAGTAGTTAATAGTAGGCCTTTACCTAACAACCCCTACCCATATCACAGCAAGACAAAGGCTGCCATATATGTGGAGGCAAAGGCAGGAATGCAGGGCCATACCCACAATATTGCAGTTAGACACCCTGGAACATGCTGGTGTTACAGGATGTGTTGCAACATACCCTAATGCAGGAATATGACATCAGGTACACAAATGGATATAGCCATGTACTGCTAGCATGCAACACACACACTGCCAGTGTAATATCTGACACAGGACCTGTGTGGTGGACAGACAACACATGAGAGGCACACCTCTGTCCAGCTAGAGGACAGGCCCACAGTAGTGAGCTATGCAGACAGACTGCAGTCCAAGGTAAACTAGTATGTACACACACACACACACACACACACACACACACACACACACACACACACACACACACACACACACACACACACACACACAAACTGTAACACCAGTACTATGCAAAGCATTACACCACTCTACTCACAGTCTGTCTGTATGTCCCGATCCTCCTACATATATGTGACTTCCCTGAGTGTGCAGGTTCTCCTGTAAGAGGTATTGCTACCTGCTGTCTGTAGCATTGATGCCCACACACACAGGAAGGATGTCCATCACACAGGGAATGTACAAGTAATATGCCCACATGATGTAGGGATTCATAGTGAGTGGTTGCCATTGTTGCAATGGCGTATGTTGCAACATATGTCGGTAACTGTCACGGCCTTCACTACCAACAGACTGCAATCCTCACACTACCTTCTGCATTCCATGGATAGATGCATCGCGGCTAACACATGACACCAAAGGCACAACACTGCCCAGTCTGCAGATGAGCCTGCAGATGGGGATTCCTAATATACATGGAACTGGCATTCCAGGTATTGTGACATGTACGACAGGCATATCCAGACAAATACTGTTAGTCCAACATTACTCCATATGCAGTATAGCAGCACTTACAGTTCATAGTCAGGTCTGGCACATCCCCCTCATGTTTGTTGCCCTCATCCCACAGTGTATGTTGTTAGAGGTAAATCCCCAACCCATCTGGAATGCTGGTTGCCAAATGACAGTTCTAGCTCCTGCTCACAGTGACTGACAAGGGCCAACCCCACCATGATGTTCCCAGGTATTGGAGTGTGTTTCCATGCAATTGGCTATGGGAATGTTACCACACCTGTTCCACATGCAATCGGCTGGGAAAGGGCTGCAATTCGTGCAGAGGCCATCAGCTAATCATGAGAATCACATTAAATACACATGCTGCTGCCTAAGCAATGCAGGTGTGGCCCTCCACATCCACCAGAAAGGGAGTGGGGGAGGCAGACAGAGGCAAATACATGTCAGGGAGGGGTGGAAGGGTAAAGCCTATGTATGTTTTTGTCACACACCTACCAGCACAGGGTATCATACACTTGACAGGTATGTAGTGCTATCACAGTTTGATGCTGTTATTGGATGTGCCACATGGGTTATCTGGTGGGGAGCACTCAGAACATATATGTGATGGTGAGTGACACCTGCAACAGGGATACGGTAGATATACAGTAGGTGATGTACACATGCCTGTCCGCATGAACAGGTTTCAACATAATCACAGGCACACTCACACAGGGACGTACAAACATTAACACACTTGGCAGGGCCAGGAGTGCAACCTGTCACTAGTGAGATTACCACAACACATCAATGTGCAGGGAACACATGCACCACATGGGTGATATGGAGGTTGTATGGGCAGAGAGTATGACGGGGTGTCAGACATAAGGCGGCATGCTTCACTGTGCCCTGGGGGAGTAGTGCATGTGGATGTGGACGTATGCACCATACAACACACACATGAACACACAGGATCCAGTTCAGACATGCATAGGTGCATGTCTGCATGGGTGTGTGGTGGCCAACAATGCCAGCAGGCTATACAAAGGTACACGATGGGTATACCTTGGCATCAGCCCACATGACAATGGTTTGCATTGTGGCACAGGCCTGTAGCATCTGTATTTGCCCGCACAGGTGGGTATTGCATCCATCTTCCATTCACCTGGGTCACTGTTGTGTATGTGGCCAATGCTGTGCATCACTTGCCATGTCTGTTTTTCCTAGTCCATGACTTGCATGGTGTCTAGGATGTGCACACCTCCCACATGCATGTACAGTGACATGTGGAACTGAACCTGGGATGTCTGGCCCATGCTGTGAACACAGCTTATTATCAGATGTGCCAGTCTTGGCCACATGTGGCAGGAAGTGGTACTGGTCAGCAGATTTACCCTGCACCTACATTGATAGCATGCTAACAGAATTTTCTTATGTCAGTGTCATCTGTCCATACAGGCTATGTTGTCAGGCATGGTATGTCCATTGTGAGTCACATGTGAAGGCACAGTGGGGTTGCTAACTGTGATTGGCAGGCCTTGATGTCACATGTATAAGTATGGCTTTGCATCCCAGCCTCTCAGCCATTTACATCTGTTATCCCTGTATGGTTGACATTGTGATATATTGTAGGGCCACCATAAATTAAATTAGCAAAACCCCTCCACATTGCCCACAGGTGTCACAGACTCACAACCACCTCTACACAGGATATGAGTTACAAACACACACACACCTGTCATGTCTGGGAATAGAACCCCTACCTAACTAGTTTACTATACTGCAGCACTATGCAGTTATATCATGCACCATGGACATTGTGGAAGTACATCTTCCCTAAAGGTGTATTTCACAATTAATGACATCAGCAGGATTACCAAAGTAGGGCATTTGTAATGTACTGTGGGTGAGTAGCCTATAATGCATTGTTCCATACACAGACACTGAGACACACACATCACATCCGGAACTGCCATGGATGGAGATGGAACACTACCACTGTTCTAAATCATCCTACAGCAATACGAAGTTACAGAACGAGCTACGGTTATTACTAGGCAATCACATTCCCAGAGGTGTACATCTAGGTGAGTGACATCAGCAGCCTTGGCAAAGTAGAGTATTTGTAATGTATGGAGTGTGAGTAGCCTAAAAAGCATTGCTTTCTACCCAGTCAGACAAACACACACACACACACACACACACACACACACACACACACACACACACACTTGCCAGGGCTGGGGCTTGAACACCTACCTAACTAGTTTATTACACTACTGCTGTACACAGTTATAGGACATGCCACAGTGATTACTGGGCTATCAATTTTCCAGAGGTGTACTTCTAGATGAGTGACATCAGCAGCCTTGCCAAAGTAGAGTATTTGTATTGTATGGAGTGTGAGTAGCCTAAAAAGCATTGCTCTCTACCCAGTCAGACACACACACACAGACTCACACAGTTGCCAGGGCTGGAGCGCGAACACCTACCTAACTAGTTTATCACACTACAGCAGTGCACAGTTACAGGATGCACCATGGCGATTACTGGGCTATCAATTTCCCAGAGGTGTACTTCTAGATGAGTGACATCAGCAGCCTTGGCAAAGTAGTGTATTTGTATTGTATGCCATATGCATAGTGTTAGAAAAATATGTATTAATATATATGTTTAGTGCTTATTGAGAAGCAAGAAAGGATTAATGCATTTTATTCTATTAAAGAGATGACAAGAAAAATGAATTCATATGAAACTGCAAGAAACTTTTGGAAACTGCAGTGTGCCTTTTTGCAAGTTGGCCTCTGCCCCCAGCAGCTGCTAGCTCAGCAAGAATTAATGTTTATGCTTTTCACAAGTGATTATCTGCTGGGTCAGGAAATTAAATGTATGAAATAATGAGAATCTTCTGTTCTTTCCTGCATGAGCGATCAACCTTGTAGATAACACACCAGATGCAAGGAAGAAGTGATAACATGTAACAAGAGAAATGTTTTGAGAACTGTATCTACTATTATGTTCAAATTAGCTTAAACCCTTGAATGGCAACTTTTGTAAAAGGGTTAACAGATTTACTCTGCTACAGGCTTGAAAATAATTGCATGTACTTTCTGACTTTGCTTCTTGTCAGCTCAGTGAATGACCTTGTTCATACACTGAGAAACAGATGATTTTGCTAACGTTAGGAAAAGGAACAATACAGTATTCTGAAATGATTACTAGACTTAAGCAAATAACCTTGTTCATACTGCAGTTGTAGATAAGATTATAGGCTGAAATCAGAATATGCTTTATGCTCAAAGCAGGAAAGAATCACTAATTGCAACACTGAAATATGAGTAAATTGTTACAGACCTGCAGTTAGCGAGGCCACGTTGATATCTTAGGAAATTTTCACATGGGAAGTTTATACTTGCCATATCAGCAGAAAAACTTAGTAAACACCTGTCTTAGAACAATGCTAAGAGTTGTATTTTATTACGTCAGCTTAGAGGGCAATGGCTTACAAAACAGTATAATAATGAAGTATTTCCTATATAATGTCAGACAAACTTCTGAACTGCATTTTTGTTTCTTTGTACAAGAATAAAGGAACCTTAACTGAATTGATCTTTGATTTTTCCTTTTACACGTAGTCTAAAAAGCATTTCTTTCTACTCCATCAGACACACACACAGACTCACACAGTTGTCTGGGCTGGGATTCGAACCCCTACCTAACTAATTTATCACACTACAGCAGTATGCAGTTACAGGACATGCCATGGTGATTATAGGGCTATCATGTTCCCAGATGTGTACTTCTAGGTGAGTGACATCAGCAGCCTTGCCAAAGTTTAATGTATGGATTACACAGAGTGTGAGTAGCCTAACAAGCATTTCACTCTACACAGTCAGAGGCAGACAGGCACACGCACAAACACACACTCACACAATTGACAGATCTGGGGTTAGTACTACTACCTAACTACTCTGTCACTACAGCAGTACGCAGTTATGGGACACGCCATGCATTTTACTGAGTTATAGCTATCCCAAAGGTGTAATTCACATTGGATGACCTCAGCAGGCTTGTCATACTACTGCTATGGGAAGGGTAGTGTGTGCATGGGCCATACCCCATTCATGTAGGGGTTGACATGCCACATGCTGGCACATACGGGGTCATATGTCACAGGTGCATGTATACAGCTACTAGATGGCTGCTTCCTTGTACAGTATTGTTGCACAGCTGGCACATACACCACATAGTCTGTCATGCTGACAGGTACTGATGGCTAGTATCCGCAGTGGGTTACATCTGCACCTCCTGTGTTGGGGGCCTCTAGGCTGTGTGCCAGTTGGGACAGGCCTGCATGGCTCCATGTCACAGTCACCCTCTTCCACACATCTATGCCCATGTGCCTGTGGCTTATTATAGTGTGTTATCCTTACATATTTGTCTGCATTCCTATCCACTGTGTGTGCAAGGCAGGAGTGGTGCATACTGACATGTGTTCACACTGAGAACTGCAATTTCCAGATATGTCTGGCCCACTGCTGTTTGCAGACATGGCCTTCATGTGTTTAAGTGTGTAAGCATGCCCAGTATGACCTCTCAGTATGTTGTTGACTGACATTGCCTTCATTCTTCTAAGTGTGTGAGCATGCCAAGTATGGCCATCTGTGTTGCCTGTGTGGACCACGTCCAGGTTGTTTGTAATGCGATGCTGACTTTTTGTTGTACAACAACGGGTAGCATGCTGTGTCTACAGAGTATCCATCAGTCATTTGCCATTGACTCTTGCTACATTTCTGCATAACGGGGGGGACACTTGACTGTTTCTTCTGTTCTACACAAAAGTAGAGGGGGCACACCTGACTGTTACTCTATGTGTACGTTGCATGGGGGGGGCGCACCTGACACTTGTACACATTTGCTAGGACTGTACTGTTAAGTCAGGTACTCCATTTCCATCTGTAGTCTTACCTATCCTGCTGGCTAGGGCTTACCAGTGTAGTACAGATCCTAGCTTTGTTTACTTACATATTAGTGTCTGACTTCCTAGCCTTCACAACTTACATCCGACTACCTGGCCTGCTGAGGTCTGTCTGTGCAGGCCTGGGGGAGGAGTTAACCATAGAGCACA
Organism: Protopterus annectens; assembly: GCF_019279795.1. Classification (NCBI taxonomy): domain Eukaryota; kingdom Metazoa; phylum Chordata; order Ceratodontiformes; family Protopteridae; genus Protopterus; species Protopterus annectens. Next base: position 1,473,452,169 of record NC_056743.1, read on the forward strand.
TTCAGAGGCCATAGAACAGCATTTGTTTGTGTTTGTCTTCACCTGTCCTGCTGGATGAGACTGTTGCTGGTTATGTGATCCTTCCTGAATGGTATGTGTGGCTCTTATGGACACCCCTGTCACTCAGGCCATTTCCTGCAGTGGGTTTTGTCACCCTGTGAAGTACTGGCTACTATGGTGACTCCAATATGTGTTACAGATCTCATGCTGCTACTACGGGTGTCTACTCTCTGCTGCCTCGACATCCGGCCACCCAATTCCCTTGCATGTTCACATCCATACCATAGCTACAGCTAAAAACACATTCTACTCCATTTGACAGTTGGTAGGTTGATTGACTTACCTTGAGGGTGTGCTGGATTTGAGGATGGTGCTGGAGGGCTGCCTATGTCAGATGTACATAGTACACTCCCTATACATGGTTAGGCACAGGTAGTGTCATGTTTGGCATCCCTTTTACTGTCTGCGCAAGTCAGAAAGAGGTGTCATTCCCTGGGGCCCTACTGTGTCAGTGCATATGCTATGCATTGCCTCTTTGCCAAGGCCAGGGCATACTGGGGCATGCCCCCTTCTGCCTACTGGAGCAGCCTCAGGTTGTTCCTCCTCCAAGTCACACTGCACCTGTACAGGCCTTGGCATTAGTGGGGGGCTGTGTGGCCCTACCCCATGCTGTTCCTGCTGCAGCTGTTTCTGCAGGACCATATTGTGTAGCATAACATATACCATTACTATTTGGGTACATGTAGCTGGTGAATACTGCAGGGCTCCACCTGATGTGTCCAGACACAGGAACCGTGACCTGAGCATCCCAAACACATGCTCTATTATATGTCTGGCCTGTGCGTGTGCATCATTATGGCTTTGTTGTTCAGGTGTGTGTGCATTTCTGATGGGTGTCATTAGCCACGGCTCCAGTGGGTACCCAGCATCCCCCACTAGGTGACCGTAGGGGATGTCTACATCAGCAAATCTGTGGTACAGCTGCGTCAGTTGCCATATGTGTGAATCGTCATACCTTCCAGAGCAGCCAGCACACACATTCAGTATAATGCCCTGGGCATCACAAACGACCTGGCAGTTGATGGAGGGGATGCCCCTGAGGTTGATGTAGGCCCTAACCTGCTGACCGGGTGGTGCTTTGATGCATACATGAGTGCAGTCTATAGCACCCACTACCCCAGGGTAGTTAGCTATTTGGTGGAAGAGACGCATATTGCAGGTCAACACCTCACGTGCGTTCAGGAAATATACATGCTCACTGGCATGTGCTGACATGGCATCCAGGAATTGGTGGAATACTCTGGATGCTGAAGCCTGTGAGATGCCCATGTTATCCCCAATTATAGTTTGGGAGGTACCTGTGGCTAGTATACCTAGGCCTACACATACCTTGGTATCCACTGGGATGGGTTCTCCTCAGCCAGTGTGGTGTGTCAGGTGTGGCCTGTACAGCTCAATGATTTGCTGTAGGAGGTCTCTGTCCACCCTATAGTGCTCCACTATCTCCAGCTCATGTAGCCCCTGGTAGGTTACTCTGGTTCAGTACACTCTTCTCTGTCTCCTCACTGTGGGTTGTTCGGCAGCCTTGACATCCTCACCACCCTTAGCCTCTTGCACATTTTGTTCTATGTTGCCTGCTGCAGCCCTTCTCATTTTGTAGGTTTGGTTTTAAAATTTCCCCGCTTGTATACACCGGTGGTGTAGAGTGTGGAAAAACCAGAGGGTAGGTGTTTGCCTGGTTTATAGTGATGTTCTGGGCTGGGCTGGTCTGCTTCCTGTGTGATTAGCTGATTCTGATTCATTTCACCTGGCAGCTCAACTAGGTCTCTTTGATTACCTTCCTGCTGCTGTTTTCCCGTCCCATTGCCTCCCTGTTTAGACCCATGTGCACGCCACGCAGAGTGCTCAAATGTGCATGGATCTGCTATTTCCTGGTTTAACCTCCTTTTTCTTCCTGTACAACCCGGTGAGCGGAATGCACACCCACTTACACTTTGTAAAGAGTGCTAGGCAGGTTTAGACACACCCCTAGCTTAGCTGTGCCATGCTAGGAGCAATCCCGACCCACAGGTCTCCAGTCCACTTACAGTATGCCTGACACACACACACATGATGTCACATATATCCTAGTTTTGCACCATGCTATTTATACTCTTACACTCTTGGGACCTGCCTCACACCATGGGAAAATCTGGGATTCACTAACCCTTCCCTCATTTGCATAGGATTGCCTGCTAATGCATAGTTACATGTCCAACACTGAGCCTTCCCCCTTAGCAACCATTACGCACTGGCCAGGTTGTCTTCTGACTGCCATTGACTCGCATGACAGAATACTGATTTTAGTTAGAATGCTTATTTTAGGTTTATTTTATTTATTTCCCCCCGATCCCGTTTGCGCGTTCGCTGCCCTATGCTTAACCAGGCGAGATCGGCGAAGATAAAATTTAACATTGTTTTTTTTTTTCTTTTACATTTTTTAATGCCAATGGCCTTCTACTTGGACATTGGCATGCTTTCTCAATGATATGCAGCCTTTATTTGGAGCTGTCATGGCTCCGTTTTGTAGATTGCTGAACTGTACTCGGTTACTAACCAAGTACATTTCCGCACACTGCACTCGTCCTGCACGGACGGCTGCCAGCTTTCTGGATCACATATTACCCTCATTTGCATGGTTTTCAACTGCAAATGAGGGTAATTTGCATACAGGAGCTAAGTCCATGCAGGATTAGCCTAAGAGCTCATATGCACTTCCCTGGAGCTCATTCCTGGATCGCACGTCGGCCATATTGTTGAAAATAGCTCTTAGACTAATCCTGCACTCTATAAAGGGCTTCTTAAATCCAGGGATTAGTCTTCCCTTTCAGGTAGACTTCAGTGCCTTAGAAAAAATGCTTGAGGTACCATGATAAGCAGACCCCCCCCCCACCAGATTTACAAAGCCCTTTATAGCATGCAGGATTAATTTAAGAGCTATTTTCGGCAATATAGCCTACGTGCAATCCAGGAACGAGCTCCCGGGAAGTGCATGTGAGCTCTTAGGCTAATCTTGCATGGACCGAGCTCCTGCATGCAAATTACCCTCATCTGCAGGTGAAAACCATGCAAATGAGGGTAATATGTGATCCAGGAAGCTGGAAGGCATTCGTGCAGGATGAGTGCAGTGTGCGGAAATATATTTGGCTCGTAACCAAGTACATTTCAGCAATCTACAAAATGGAGCCATGACAACTCCAAATAACACCTGATACACTTGTAATAGGTGACTCTATCATCAGGCACACTGACGTCCCGCTCACCAGGCTGAACAAGGAGAAGGTCACGGTGAGCTGCCTGTCGGGTGCTAGGATCCGCCACATAACACAAGCACTCAGGTCACTCCAAGGCAAGTACAAATATGACTCAGTCATTGTCCATGCTGGTGTGAATGACCAGAGATGTACCTCCCTGGACTACATGAAAAGAGACATAGAGGAGCTCTCTGAGCATGTGGCCCAGGCCGGTATGACCCTGACCTTGAGTAGCATCTTACCCTCACCAAGAATGATGCCACAATATGAAGACAAGATGATCAATTTCAACAATTGGCTTAAGTATTGGTGTCATTCAAAGGGGATCCAATGCCTGTCAGCCTGGGATGACATGCTCAGCAAGTCACGATGCTTCACTAGGGACAGCTTGTACCTGTCACCCCTGGGCTTTCGGATATTGGCAAAGGCTCTTGCTACCCCCATGGTGCCTTTTTTAGGCAAGGCTCAAAAGATAAACCCACCTCCATAGGTATCACAAGGGATAAGAAACTAAGAGTAATGCTACTCAATGCCAGAAGTCTAAACCTCAAGATGCACGCTTTTCGAAACTCTCCTTAGCATGGAGAACATTGATATCTGTGCAGTAACAGAAACCTGGTTCAAGACTCCCCAGAGCACCCCAGCACTACCAGGTTATACCTCATACCATGCTTTTCTCCCCAAAACTTGGACCGAACCACAAAAGGAGGGAGAGTATCAATATTCGTCAAAGATACCCACACCTCCAGGTTGGTGGCACAGCACAAAGCATCAGAGACTATCCATGTGCAACTAACAGTGGGAAAAACTGCCTTCCAGTTTATAGCCTGCTACAGACCACCCTCCCAAACCCAGGAACCCCACTCGGCCTTCCTGAGAACACTGGAAAATATGAAGGTCTCTCCAAACACCATTATATTGGGTGACTTCAACTACCCAAACATAGACTGGGAGCATTACTCTAGCTCCAACACCCTAGCCCAAAGGTTCCTAGAATTTATAAACTCAAATGCTATGGAACAACTTGTTACCACTCCCACAAGAGGGAAAACATACTGGACCTGATCATCACCAACATGGGGACTCTATGCTCCAGACAAGAAGTGTATCCCTCACTGGTAAGATCAGATCATAAACTAATCTCACTGGATATTCACATCCCAACCCCACCTCCTGCCCAGAAAACCACAGTGAAAAACTTCTTTAAAGCAAATTTCACACTCCTCAAAACCGAGGTGGAATCGTTCAAAGCCCCCGGGCCTGTGGAAAATACGTCCCAGACCGCAGAATCCTTTATAAATGCATTCTATGAACACCTTCAGGAATGCATGGATCATGCAATCCCAAATAAAACCAAGACCCAATCCTCCAAAGGCAGATGTCCTGTCTGGTGGATCCCAGCCATAAACAAACTATACAGTAGAAGGAGGAAGCTACTAAATGATAGAGCAAAATCCCAAAAAGGGGAGGCATCTCTGATCAGTATTAGCAAAAACTATGGGCACTCATAAAATCATCTAAGGCCAGCTTGAGAGAAAATTGCACAGGACACTAAGGATACTCACAAGACTTTCTTTAGTTATGTTAGGAACCAGGGTGGGAATTCCCAGATATGCTCAGAATTAGTCCAAAATGACAAAAATACACCGAACCCACAGACATTGCCAACATCTTAGCTGACAGGTTCAGCGCAAACTTCTCCCTCCCACCCAAAAAGGGCAAATATCTATCCCAGCAGAGTGCTGCCCACCTGACATCTCAGATGCTCAGGTAAGAGCTGCCCTCTCCAAAGCAAAAAACACAGCATCAATGGGACCAGACGGTGTCTTGGGCTGCGTCCTACATGAACTCCAAGAAGAGCTAAACCCAAACATAAAACTACTGTTCAATCTCAGCCTTACTACAGGATATGTACCCAAAGAGTGGCGTACAGCAACAGTGGTCCCTTTCCACAAAGGTGGTGCCTCAACGGATCCTGGAAACTATCGCCCATAAGCCTGACTAGCTTGTTCTGCAAAGCTATGGAAAGGATCATCATGGACCTCATAAATAAAGATATTGGGGACCTACAGACACTGGATCCTACCCAGTTCGGCTTTGTTAAGGGCAGATCCTGCCTCTTAAACCTGGTTGATTTCTTTGAAATAGTCACCAAGAACATTGATGAGGGGAAGGTGGTCCACACAGCCTACCTGGACCTCGCAAAAATCTTCGATACAATACCCCACTCGGGCATTATAGATAAGCTCACCAGCTTAAATATAAACCCCTATGTCACTAGATGGGTTGCAAACTGGCTCAAGGACAGAACCCACATGGTTAGAATTGCTGGAGCCATGTCAGACTCCAAACCAGTTACAAGTGGCATCCCACAAGGCTCAGTCCTGGGACCTCTCTTGTTCGGTATATATTTCTCAGAGGTACAGGCCAACATGGAAGGACTGTGGCTGTTATGCGCATACACATGCTTACTAGTGCCTTAGTCATTATGACACTTCACATGTGCATTTAAGGCAGTACTTTTGTGCAAATATAAATATTACTTAGTAGGTCATACAGCAAAACAAAGTTAACATACAGATATCACATGGAAAATAGGATGTGCTGCAGTGGGACTTGACCCTGGAATGCGTGCGCATTAGGCGGATGCTCTGGCCACTACACTATTGTTGTTTAGCTTTGTTTGCATATGTCTACCATAATGACATACCCATGCTCCCTTCTCCCGGACCCCAATCTCCACAAACACAGAATCCATCCATTCTCCAGTTGCTAGCCCTGCCATACCACACCTCCACACATTTCCCCCTCTGGACGTCTCGGTACACTTCCAGTATACTGTCCCCACCCAAGCGTCTGCAGGCTCTTCATCCATTTAGTCCACATACGTACCAGTCTTCCCTTGATCCTCCTCCTATACTAGTGGTGACATAGATGTGATCCACAACTGTTGGTTCATCCCACCAGGGATGGACCTGTTGTTGTGTCAAGAGTAGATCTAGCTGGTCTACAGTGTTTCTCCCACTGGTAGCATCCTGCCAGGGTATTGTGTAGCAGCGGTTTGCTCACACACCTGGTCAGCCACATATCCTGGTTCCACAGAATCAACGCCTCTGGTGTGACATACTGTGCATGTAGCATGCTCACACGCCCCCACAGTACCATATGTCATTATTCCCTTCTGTATTATGCAGGTCTACTGTTCTCATAGTATGATTTCACAGGAAATGTTCTGTGCTGCACATAGACTGCTCATAATACTGTGGTTGAGCAATGGGCACGTGTTCTGGTACTAATCTACACACTTATATACATTTCCTATACTGTTGGATGCCTGTGCTGGATGATGTGATCACTGCAGCTGAATGTGTATCTGCCATGGCTTAGTGGAAATCACATCTACTATAGTGTGCAGGGCTGGGGGTTTGCAACCTGGCAGTGCACATTATTTTGTTAATAGCCAACACAACAGCTTTTGGCTACAGGGTGACTAAGGCACTGTGAAACATTTGTTGGCGGGTATGCACTTGTTTGCGCGAAGCACAGCATTATTGCCCTCTGGTTACAGCATCTTGCACTCAGTTAGCCTCTACATTGCTTCACCAGTGTGGTACTCACATACTGGCGGCCATTCAGGCTTACAGACACCTGCACCCGCATACACACATACAACGTCATGCATTTTGCTCACATCTGTCAACCGGGACACTCAGACTGTATGCTTGTCCATTGTCAGTGGTGGCCTGTGGTGTAGAGCTCTACACTGACCCCAGCTACGTATCCCAATTAATACTGGGGTGTTCACATTCATAGAGGGTAACAGACATAACATAACTACGTCCCCCATTAATAATGTTTAATTTACATAAAACTGTTGGTATTATCTATGCTTAGGTCAGGTTTACATGTCAGGTATAACTGTTGACAAAGATCAGTTTAAGGTGAGGTAGGATACCTGTTTCACAGGTCTGGTAGGTTACATGCAGGTATTCAGGGTAGGTGTAGTTATTCCATACCTGTGTGGTACAGTAGGGGCAAATAGCTAAGGAGTAAGCAGGTAGGTAGTGGGGGTAACATTGTAACTGTATTGTAGCCTGTAGGTATAATTGGATGGGGAGCAATAGGGACGGTATGTCGGATGTTGGGATTTGTATGCGACGGCAGGATGAGAGTTGTCGGTATCATTAGTTGATATAGTGGTACAGAGTGTGAGTTGGGGGGGATTCACAAGGTGATGAACCTGTGTTGCTCCAGGTGTGCTTGTGGTGTTCCTTCATGTGTTAGTTACATGTGTCCTATGGGACAGCTATGATACTACATGTGGGTTGGGGTTCCAGATACTGGCAATATAGTGGGGGAAGAGGGTGTCACCTATCTGTACCTACAGACATTAATAGAAATGGAACAGGGTCTGATAGGTACGTGGTGTGCATGGGGCACAAAGGGGGTTGTTAGTAGGGGGATTATCCAGGGATGTGCAAGATGGCTGCAGGGAAGGTCCACAGCTGACCATGTTGTCTACGACAACAGCTGTGCATATGCACTGCATTTGGTGTTTGCGTCGGACACTCACACCCCTGGGTGGGGGTGAGGACTACAATAATACCTTGTGATGCCTATTACATCAGCTTACATGCCTACAGTGGGGTGTTGCGACCATGTGTTCGTAGGTGTATTGTAGTGGGTCATACAACAACACATATGGTTATACCGTACTTAGCCATGTAAACTGGACTGTGCTGTGGTGGGACCCATATTGGGAATGGATGCCCGTTAGGCGTAAGCATTCCTGTTAACTGTACAGAATCCAGGCCCTGTCCAAAGTTTGTTTCATAATATTGGTATGTTCCTCTTACAATCTGCATCTGTCTGGCAAATACCTGGGAACTGACGCCATTAAATACAGACAAGTAATTGGGTTTAGGACCACACATCCTTCAGACGAGTCATGCTAATGCATAACCTATTATTCTATCGGCTTTCTAAGGCTGTAAGTGGAATATGTGCTTTCTGTCCCTATTTGTCCCCCCAATGGCTTAGGTTCTGTCCAGTGGTTTTGCTCTTAGAGGTTGAGAGGTATGGGCATAAGCTCTGCCCAATTCACAATATTACTTACATCCCCAGGGCAGTCTGAATACAACTGTGCCAGCCAATGCCTGCACACCTAGGCCCATAATTGCATAACCATAGATCCCCCACCTGCCCCTCCTCTACAGCACTCATCCTTACTGTGGGTGCAGGTGGGATCTAACCACACCACTACACACTGCCCACTCTCCACGTGTCAGGACCCATGTTGTACGTTGTGTCGACCCATGGGTCATCAGGCTTGCACAACCTACTGGTCCGTGTACGCATACAGCCTGGTTAGATAAATCATTACAGGGACTGACTCCGATGATCATTAATTTTTGGGTTATCCTACAAGGGACATTGATGTCTTTGTTTCAAGAGTAGACTTTGCAGGTCTCTCCCACTCGTAGTATCCTGCCTGTGGTCTGGGAAGCAGTGGTGTGTTTACTTGTATCATGTGTTTGTATGTTTCACCTGTCTAGGTGTGGGGGGTTGATGCTATGTGTTACACGTTTGTTGATTGGACCCCTCACCCCCATTGGCACAGCCTGTAAACATATGTAATCCTTAACTGGTGTATCATATCTATATAGCTCTAGATATATAGATCTATATATATATATATATATATATATATATATATATATATATGCTGTATACTACTATTTAACAAATTGTTTTCTAGTCCTGAGGAGCTTTTCTCCCCAGGTCTCTGCTTTAAATGAGCTAAAATCTCAGCCAGACCTACCTGGTTAACAGATGTGATTTAAATGCATGATTCAGTTGATATCCTAGCTATATATATGTGTATGTTTACACACATATATACATATATATTTCTACATATCTACATATATATATGTATATATCTGTATGTGTATGCATAGTTTTATATATATATATATATATATATATATATATATATATATATATATATATATAAATATATATATATATATATATATATATATATATATATATATATATTGATGTATATATATATGTCTAATGACATATGGATGTATGGGTGTCTGCATATGTATATATCTATATGTGGGTATTTATTTATATTCTGTCTCTGTATGTACACATCTGTACTATGCAGAGGGGGAGGTATATCTCCATGTAGCTATGGATAGATATACACACACATACCTCTACATACATCTACATCTGGTTATTCCATTCCTTGCCATGTAGACTTTCCTGCAGTGGGACTCGTAGTGGGTGCAGCTGCTCATTGGGCGATGCCTCTGCCCAATGAACACTTTTGCTTACATCCCTGGGGCTGTCCGTATAGACCCACATCAGCCAACACCTGCACACCTAGACCCATAACTAGCTACCCATAGTTCCCCCACCCGCACCTCCTCTACAGCACCCATCCTTACTCTGGTTGCAGGCCGGGTCTGAACACACCACTACATGCTGCCCACTATCCACTTCATGGGACCCATGTCATACGTTGTCTCAACCCATGGGTCATCAGGCTTTCCCACCCCTGTATTCCGGGTATGTACACATCCCAGCCAGAATGGTCGTCGCATCAGCTTCCTTGCATGATATGTCAATTATGTCAATTTTTGGGGCTTCCCACAAGGGGCGCTCCTGTCTGATTTCCATGTTTAGATTTCACGGGTGCATTGTGTACCCCCCCTGGTTGTATCCTGCTTGTGGTCTGGGGAGTAGTGAACTATTTACATTGTTTGTGGGTTTGTGTGTATGTTTCTTCTGTCCGGCTGGGGTGATGCTACGTGTTACATGCTTATTGCTTGGGCCCCTCACTTCCATTGGCATAGCCTGTGAACATAAATCATTCTTGTGTGATGTTTCCTATCATAGCTGTATATCTGTGTATATCTACGAGCACACACACATATATATATATATATATATATATATATATATATATATATATATATATATATATATATATATATATATATATATATATATATATATATATATATATATATGTATATATATATATATATATATATATATATATATATATATATATATATATAAATCCATGTGGGTGTATGGGATGTATGGCCTTAATCTCGCTTATCTATTGCTGTGATGGCTTAGTGGTTAACTACTGTGAATATAGTGTACAGGGTCCTGGGTTTAAGCCTTGCTGAGGCAGTGTATTTTGTTGCTGGGCAGATCTTGGGCCATTGGATCCAGAGTGTTTAAAGCACTTTAAAGCGGTTGTAAGCAGGTTTGCGCAGGTTTGCTTGACAGTAAGCACTGCTAACCTCCGGTTACACTTTCTTACACTCATTAGCTTCTACTTTGCTTACGCTGTGTGGGCAATGCTTACCCCCTCCCAAACGCACTTGGACATGCTTACCGCTGCTTATTTGTGCTTAGCCCTGCTTACATGTGCCTTATTCATTATGACACTAATACTTCACATGTGCATTTCATGCCGTACTCCAGTTCACATTTAATTGTTATTCTGTAGGTTATATGGCAAAATGATGTAAAATTATGTTCATATACAGATTTCCTGTGGAAAATGATTTGTGCTGCAGTGGGACTCGAACCGGGAACGCCTGTTCATTAGGCGGATGCTCTAATCACTCCACTATTGCTGTGCTGCTTCATTTGCATATATATTCCCTGCTATCCTCTTCATCCTTTTCAGCTACTTTAACCATAGCTAGGTGATGGGCAAACCCACACACCTATGGTTAGCTGTACTCAGGGTTTTAAAACAAATAAATAATAGGGTTTCTCCATTTTATTTGGCTGTACTGTTGCTGTTGAACACACAGTGACTGTTGGTGGGGATATGCAGTCACTTGTGAGCTGTCTCACTCATTTATTTACACATTCTTTTGTTCTACTTTCAGGGGAGTGTTTATTCAGAGAGCTCTGCTCTCAGACACGCCCCCTGGACTCGTCCACACTCCGCGTAGCACTAGGAGTTCAGGCAGCGCACCTTCATTAATATGAATGGCACGTTGCCATCTTCCTATTCAATTGCCGCTTCCGTGCAGGACTAGATTAGTCCTGTACGGAAGATTAGTAAGTCCGGGGGTCCATCTTTTAAAGTAGGAGAGAGTGAATGAAATGGGTCAAGCAGTTATTTCAGGAGAGAGATCTGATGACCTTTAATGAGGTCCCCATAATTTGCAGCACAATAGGACCATTAGCTGAAGTAGGCAGAACTACAAACTAAAATGAAGCACTTTTAAACCCTGAAAAGAGGTTTCTGGTGTCAGCATTGACTGTAAATTGGTTTTCACTGTTTTCAGTTCAATCACACATAAAGGCTTGCTGTCCCCTGCACATACAGACATTAGGAAGCACATAAAGGCTTGTTGTCCCCTGTACACACAGATATTAGGGAGTACATAAAGGTTTGCTCTCCTCTGTACATAGACACATTAGGGAGTATTCTGTCAGATCTTGTTTCTGGCATAAGGTAGAAGGCATGGTACAAGACTATGTAAATGGATGGAGACCTGATATTGACCTGCACATACTATTCCATTTCTTTTCCATTAACACAGTTGTTTGCATGGATAATTCTAGATGCCTCTTTTCTTACTCTGCATAAGTTAGCTATTGTTATTGCTGGGTACAGTGATCAGCATTGGAGATCCACTGTATCATTATGTGGAGGAAGGTGCATACACCTCCAAACTGCCTGTCTCTGGTCTTCTTTTGGTTAGAAGTACATGAGGCACAGTAAAGTATTTGGGAAGGTCATTTTTGCTTAAAGTATCAATGAACTGTTGGGAGAATTCTAGTCTCTATCCAAATTTCTTTGAAAACTGGAAGCAGATCTCCTCCTGTAAAACTATGTCAGCAGCTAAGAGATAATTTGCAATGGTGGCGAGTCTTACCATGAGGGATACATTTTGTGCAAAGCTGGCTGAATTTGGGTCAAATGTTTTCATACGCCTTACTGTTACTTAGTGAACAATAGGAAAATGTTTTCTTACTGTATTATGCATGTTGGAAGCAAAGTATGGATTTGAAATGTGTGAGGGCACTTTGAATATTTCTAAAGAAGCACATGTATGTGGTATTTTACTTATGGATAGTCATTTATAGAAGGGATGCATATTAATTGCATTTCTAGTTTTGGCCTGACTCCGTTATAAATGCTATATGTACGTTTATCATGACTTGCTCTCTATTCCCATCCTTTTCATTTTGTATCCTCTACTGCTCCCCTTCTCTGATGCATTTGAAGAACTGGTATAAAATATTTAAAAATCATAACTGAAGGTAACATGAATCACTACTAAGTAATAAATACATTTTTATCTTTATAAACCAAAATAAGAACATTAGTGACCCTGAGGTTAACCCCAAGTAGGTTATCTACGCAATATGCAGCTGACCAATATGAAATATAAAGTCCTAGTCTATTGCTAATGTTCATGTTAGTTAATTTCTTCTAGGCTAACAACTAATGGGAGATGAATATAAGGTATATGCACACACTTAAACATATGCACATAGGTGGTGATGTGGTTATACAGCTGCAGCAGCTAGTAAAAGGTGCGTAAGTCATACTTCTGTCCCTTGTTGAATGTTACATTCAATGAAATGTCAAGTTAGGCAAATACACAACACTGAACTTCTGTAATATCTAAGGACATGCAGTAGACGTCACAATGTGTCCAACAGATGAGATGTGTTCCATCTACCGGTCCATTCTACCTGGTTTAAGGCACAATAATATGATGACAAATACCACTGTTATCAATAATCCCTATATAACTAGTTTTCTTCATAATGCCATTGGCACTGTAAGTATTACTGTTATTAGAAATGTCAATTTTATAAAAAAAAAAAAACAGAGATTTATAGAACATTCTGAACAGTTATTGTATTCAACAGAATAATGCATATTATGTATCTGTTTTATGTCATTTCAGATGTCAATGAATGTGTTACCTCTAACAGTTGTCCTTATAATGCACAATGTCACAATACTGATGGAAGTTTCTACTGCACGTGTAATTCTGGATTTGTGTCGCAGTCAAGGGAAGTTAACTTCACTAATCCAGGGGTGCCTTGTGAAGGTAATTATGATTTGTGCTCCAGCTGTTTGCAAGATGAAGGCAGGTCAGTAAGTCTACCAAGAAGTTAAGAGTGTTTACGTTATAGTAACTCTCTCAAGACTGTGTGGCTTAATTGTCTCTGAAAATTTCTGTGAGTTTCCAACACTTGCATTCATGTTTTGCTAGCTGTGTATTTGGTGGCAAACACACTGTACATAGTGTTGACATGTAGCCATATGACTATAACCTTTGCATTTTAGTTGATAACATTCTGTATTTCTATAATATATATATAGGCATTGCTTTGCTGTTGCAGTGAAGCCCAGAACTACTGGAAGCCATACAATAAATTTAAGCACTGTTGCTTATTCAGACTGTTCTATCAGAATTAAATTTAATTTTTCAAGCTCTTTTTCTTTGCCAATGCACCAATACAGCATTTTCATTATAGCTGTTGAGGATTTTGTATATTAGTGTGACTTGTTTATGTGTTTGTTGTTTTCTTTGTATAGAGTACATTAATATGAAGTTATATATTGTTGTTGATTTGCTTTCATTTATTTTAAGATATATTTTGGCTGAAGCTGTCTAGCATTAGTTCCAGATCAGTAAAAAACTGCATCATAAATAATAAAAAATAAATAAATAAATATGCTGCTTCACTCTTTAATTTCTCCAAATCTTTTGGGTTTCTAATACCATGACAGGAATGAACCCCATCCTTAAGTCAAAGTCCGATTAAAATTCATAAAATTAGTATTGTGTCCCACTTTGATGTCAGCCAAAAGTGTTCTTTGCAGCACCCGCAATTTGCCCAGTAATGACTCCTTCTGCAATTCATATGGAGTTACATGTATTGGTAACATATTTAATAAGACCCGTTGCTCCTACTACTTTTGGGACTATCTAGGTATCTATACCCAGAACACTACACTATTAGTCCTGTGAGATGTCTTTTAAGGTCCAGTGTGAACATTAAGAGTCCATTGTAGGATTCTAAAACAGTTCATTGTTGCATTTCCAGTGATACAGATCAATGGCATCTCGGTATTTATAAAAGAGCACCTAAAAGCCAACAACAAAACAAACAAACAATGTCAGGATTACCACAATTAATATCAATGTTATAGTACTGTATATGATATTCTAGGAATATACTGTCCACTTTCTGTGATTCTTGAAGAACATGAACATTTCCTTACTAAGCTTACACTTAAAGGGCAGACTACTCAGTATGAAATAAATATGTACAGCTATGATTTGGTTATAATAATCAAAAAAATTCCAAAAGAAACAGTACGAAATTAACGCACACTAACGTAGCTGCAAAACCAAAGGGCAAGGCTCCGTAATATTTGCAGAGAGCCATTGTTATACTGCAATGATAACCCAACAGTAAATTGACACTCTTCCCCAGTCTGACATTGGACTCGGTAGACTTTTCAATGTTATATTAATAATGAAAGTCTATGGAACACCTGTCACACTAGAAATAAGTAATGAGATTTCGAAGCATTCCAGTTAACTGAATATCATTAATTGTTCCTCATGTAATCTAATGACTGCCAAGCCTATAGCATAATAATTAAGAGTTTCTAAAGCTGGCCTTCTTCACCATACCACCTAAATGAAGGCAGTAACACATCATGTAAGACAAGGAAAACTCTGGCATGCTTTCACTCTTTTGGGCGTAAATACAGTGGTGTCACACTGTGGGTCTGAGTGACATGAGCTCAGTCTGACTTTGTAAAAAAGCATAAAATATCACCAGCCAAGGGAGATAAAGCCACAAGAACGCAAGTTTAATGAGCACTTTCATTAAAACATAAAACAGAAACATCATCAGATGAAACATTCACTCACCATTGTCTGTTTTATAAACTTGTCCACTGACACCATGTGGCCAAAACGTTAATTACATGAATGCACACATACTTTTTTTCAAACTACACAACACATAAATACATTATAGCAAAATCTCTAAAATTCATTTAAAACATGTTACAGTATCTGTACACCAAAAATACATGCTTTTATATAAAAAGTAAATAAAAGTAGTAAAAAAAATCATAATTTAGCCCTGTACATGCCTGTGATGATATAGGCAAGTGCCAGCATAGCCATATGGAGTTTTCTAAAGAATATGTCCTTTGAATATCAAACTAATTTATACAAGATGCTTGTGTTACAAATATACTAGAACTGTATGTCATTGTACATCAAACTGATTTTGTACAGATGCTTGTGCTGAATATGTATTTGTGTGCTTTGCTTTTATTGAAATGTATCAACAGTGCACCCTGCTGAAATGAAGAGAAATGTATATGTATTATGGTAGCTGAATTAAATGCATATGTTTTAATAAAGAATACTGGCACAGCAGGTTAACTTTAAGAAAAAATAAGGGAAATGTAAATGAGCTGTTAAACCATTAAAAATCACCCCACAGTGCTGAATAGGACCAGAGACATTGGGTCTGGGGAAGAGCCTTTGTCCATTAGCTCAGTGAAAAAAAAGGGGAGGCCCCCAGGCACTGCCATAAACATTTGGATGTGTATTGTGGCCATATGTGCTAACTTTCTGTCTCAGGTTCAAAGGAGAATACTGTGAGAACATATAGTCAGCTGACCAGATGAGGTAATTCTGCTAGCCCTCTTGGAAATTATATTTTAGATATTACAAAGCGAAATCAGAGAGTATTGAGTATTCTGTTTGGAAGGTCTGACTAGAAAGACCCTCATCCACAGCATCTTGAGGTATTAAGTAACTTAACTAGGGAACAGTAAAATTCTCTTAGATGCAGTCAGGAATACAGTGAAGATACAGTGAAGATCAGTTTAGATATTGTTTTTCTTTATTTGTCTGAGTCTGTCCATCAATGTTATTTTTAATATTTCTTGTGATCTCAACTCTGTGGTTTACTGTGAATATATATTCAGTATTTTCATGTACTTTATTATTTATTATTAAACATATATTAAAACTTTTATTGTGGCTGGTCTTTGTAGGAAGTATCTAACCTTGGAGAGTGCTTATATTTATTTGGTGACACTGTGTGGGCAACTCCAGATGGCCTAGCCATCTTGATGAACTACTACCATTTGTATTAGTATTAATATTACACAGTATAATTGGATACAATTTAATGAGCCTTATAGTAACTGACTGGTGGCAGTAATAACTACCTTATAGTCTAGGCAAAACTGTTAGAGCTGGTAATTAGTGCCAGCCTTTCCTAGGTGTGTGTGTGTGTGTGTGTGTGTGTGTGTGTGTGTGTGTGTGTGTGTGTGTGTGTGTGTGTGTGTGTGTGCAAAAATTAAATCTTAAAGTGTGTGTGTGTGTGTGTGTGTGTGTGTGTGTGTGTGTCAGCTACTTGGGGCAAGGACAAGAAGCACTGGGTTTACAAAGATGGTGCTTGAGGACTTGGCTTGGACACTCAGCTGAGGATCTAACCATACAGTTGTACCAGTACGGAGTCTTACTGGGGACCTGAAGGGAGACAGATAAAGAGACATCCAGACCCCGGGATGAGTATGTTCCCCATGTTCTCTTAAGGGAAATTGTACTTGATGCAGAGAGGTCTGCATCTGGAAATACTGAGTGTATCCATTTGCATTCCAAAATGCATTTTCACCTCCAGTGTCAGTGGTGAGGATTCAGGCTCCTTGATTACTGGCCCAACGTGGGGATGACATATATTGGTGGCTATCACATATTGGTAGCAGTGGTAGGCATTACAAGGCCCTCTGACTTTAATGGGTCTGTTACTTAGAATTTTACACTGGCATTCAGTGCCAGTGTAAACATTCTAAGTAATGCAGCTTAGTAGGTGTGATTCATCTTCTGAAACTTGGTGTAGGGCTCTGACATATTTGATTAGTTTATGTTGTTTGAGGTATTCCTGAGCTCTTTTTTTTTTTTTTTTTGGATTTTGTCAGAGCTTGGTACCCAAATATAACTCCTTTTGGAATCTCACATTAATCATAAATAAATCATCCTTCCTAGACATTACAAACTATTTATTCAATTATTTACTTTTCTGACCTGGAATTATATCAAACAAGTCTATTTCAGGGGAGTCCTAGTGAAAAAATATCACCAAATGGAGAAAACATTAGACCAATGAAATACATTAAAAACGTAGTATAAAGACAAACACAGAAAATAAACAGAAAACACAAAAGCATAAACCTATGTATGCAATGAAAAACTGTGTTAAAATTTAAATATTACAAATTATATAATAAGTATATAACACAACTATTAAACTGCAAGGCGTATGATAAAAAATCATTTCAAAACACTTACAGTGCACTTTATGATACAGTAAATGACAACCTTGGATACTACCCTGACTGACCCAAATAAATATGCCAAGGGTGTTGTCAATGAGTTTTAGGATGTTATTAACTTCTGTTTTCATGAATACAAATTCAACAACGTCTTTAAGAACTAGGTACGCCTCTCAATCAGCACCTGGGCTCAGGAATGTACTCATCAGACATTTCTAGTTCCCAAAATCATTTTAACAAAGTTAGATTTATAGGCAAGACTGTCTGTTTTTTTTCCCTAATCATGTGACTGAGCCTATGTTTGAATATGTCCTTTTAACCTGAACACATGAGATATGAAACAGAAATACTTTATTTCACCACACTCATATAGATAAAATCATTTCACCTATTATTTCTTTGATGATTTGTAGTTAACTACAATGATGTGTATCTTGTGGGAATTAAATTTCTACCCCTGACAAGTGACATATCAAGCAAACATTTCAATGTACCTAAGCTCCATTGTGTATCTGCCAAGTTCACTAAAATACCAGCTGCAAACATAGACAATTTTGTCTAGTAATCTCTCCAACTATACCTTTGAATATCATAACTCCTGTTCCATATCATAAAAGACTCCAAAGAGATAACAAACAGCAATAGTGAGAAAAAGC
This sequence comes from Protopterus annectens, assembly GCF_019279795.1. Taxonomy (NCBI): domain Eukaryota; kingdom Metazoa; phylum Chordata; order Ceratodontiformes; family Protopteridae; genus Protopterus; species Protopterus annectens. The sequence continues at coordinate 1,473,470,513 of NC_056743.1, forward strand.
AATCCTCCCTGGTGCTCTTAGTTAAGATAAAGGCCTCCAATAATCTAGCAAAAATATTTCCCTTTTCCAATAAATCAATATAAATGTCTTGGAGAAGCTTAAGAAAGCCTCATAGAAAACCTTTTTTTTTTCATGGCCTTAAACAAAATTCCTGACTCATCTCTAGCAAAGACTTTTTTATTGGCCAGCTTTAATAGCATTTATGTCTTCATCTTCTCCTGGGCATATTATAAAATCAGTAGGTTTCTATTATGTTACTGAACATCTCTGAAAACTCTACGTATCATGTGCATGCTGTACCTTTGCCTGCATAGATTTTTATTGAGGTCTTAGGTTTCCTTCACATCCCAATATCATGAGGCAGGTGGAGTGATGAAGCTAAACAATACTTCTTTACATGTATGAATGTTGTTATGAGGTAGTGCCATCTGTGTCTGGGAGAGTAGGGCAGTACATGTGTACATATGCCAGAAAAGCTAGCTGAAGTTTTCTAAACAATTTTATGTTATTTGACTATCACACTAAATTTTACACATGTTTAAGTTAAAAAGTATATTTGTAAAGTTACTTATGTTAAAAATGCATCAACAGTAGGTCCTGCTAGGCAGAAAGAATGCATGTATGTATATTAGGTTATATTGTTGTAACTGAACAAATGTGTATGTTTGTCAGAGAACCCTGGAAGGATGGAAAGTTTGAAATTGTGTTTTAGCTTTTAGATGCTGCCACAGATCTTAGCAACGCTTTGTTTGCATATTGCACCAGAGTCAGGTGACCAGAGGTTATATCTTCCTCTAACCAGCATCTGGTTTCTTTGGAACCCTCACAGAAGCACTTCAGAATCTGACAGGAAAGATTTCTGACAGGATATATATCTCATACGTCCACACAGATAAAGAGAGACATCACCTAGCTTTTGCTGTGATAAGACACTCAGAACACATTATCTTGCCTTGCTTTGGTAAATCAGGGTACATTAAATCTTTATTTAGTCAGAGACATTTAGTGAAACTAGTTTAGTATTGTTTTCTGCATCTGTTAGAACTATAGAACCATATTATTTTTTATATCTCTATGGTTGAAACTGTTGTTTATTGTATTCAGTATTCTTCTGTTTTCTGTTTTATTTTTTATCATTAAATATTTTAATACCGTTCATTGTGGTCGGTCCTTTAGAGAATACTTTATCATCTTGACAGTACTCATGCTTGTTTCAATGACACTGTGGCCACTCCTGAAAGCCTTGCTGCTTTGGTCACACTCTACCATTTGTATTTGTATTAACTTTATACAGTCTAATTGGGTACTCTTTGCAAGAGCCTTAGGGTAGCTGGCTAGCAGCAGCATTATTACCTCAGAGTCTGGGCAAAAACAGGCACAGCTAGTAAATCTGTGCCAGCTTTTCCCAGGTGTGTATGTGCATGTGAAACTTAAATATCCAAGTGTGTATGTGCCAACTACTGGGAATAGGGACACAGAGCTCCAAAGTGGTCACTGTGAAGATTTCTGTGGGTCTCGATAGAAAAAGAGAGTCTGGCCCAAGGTCTGGAGCATTCTCTGCATGCTCTTAAGGGAAATTGTGCTTGGTGTAGGGAGCTGCATCTGAAAATACTGTGTGAATCTGTCTTTGCACTTACTGACTGTCCCTCACCAGAGTCAGTGGTGAGTTATGAGTCTCCCTGATTGCTGGCCCAGAGTAGGGACCCATCACATATTGGGTGGGATATTAATTGAACTTCAGTAGCCAGTGGGCAGTTGTCTCTGAAGATGTGTGTACTCTCATCAGCCACAAGGTAAACATGCAGAGTTTCATTTTCACAACAGTTTTATTTATTTTTGTTAGTTTAGTCAGGGAAAGCAGACAGTTATGTCAGCAGAGGATTATATCAAGCTGACAAAGAACCTGTTGGCCAAAGTGTGCAAAGCCAATGGAGAGGTGCATGCCAACTTGATCAAAGAGGAAATGATTTCAGCCTTGGTCACAACTGCAGCATAGATGATCAACCTGGAAGACAACCATTCTGGTGATGGGGATGTGCAGTCTTCAGAAACAGGACAGTTCACCCTTTCCTCAGAGGACTTAAAAACCCATCTGGGATTAAAGAGTTTTGAACTGGAGGCCAAATACTTGTAAGTAGAATTAGCAGATATACTGTGACATTTGGAGGGTGAAAAGAATGAGAGACTGCGGCATTTGGAGGCCAAAGAAAATGAGAAACAGTGCCAACATGAGAGGAGATGCTGATTCTTTGGCAGAGTCATGGAGGTAATGGGGAAGGGAATAACTGAACTCCAGAAGCAATAAAGGTTAGTAAATTTCTTCCACAATTTACTGAGGGTGATGATTTCTACTGTAATTTACAGACAGTAAATCAAAATAACCCTCAGAAGTTTTGGGCAGGTTTAAATAATCTACTACATCCTGGACAAACTTCAACCCCAATCCCTGCTGCTACTATTGATAAAACCCCTGAAGATGTTTCTGACAGTTTTAACCGATTCTTTACTGAGACAATTCAAGCCCTAGCTAGCCAACTACCTCCTAGCTCCCCTGGTCCTGAAAGTAGCACCCCTAGAAACCTACTCGCGTTCAGCTTCCAACCAGTCGCCACTTCACTTATCCATACCTTGATCAAAAATTAAAACCCACTACACTTTCTGCTGATCAACTCCCTGCCGAGTACCTACAAAAATCAGCTGATGCTATTGCTTACCCCGTCTCAATAATAATCAATCGAACCATAGTAGAAGCTAAAATTCCCACCATCTGGAAGATATCCTATGTAATCCCACTTCACAAAGGAGGCAGCTCTACTGAATTCTCCAATTATAGGCCAATAGCTATACTCTCTCCACTTGCAAAGATTATGGAAAAATGTATTCATAGACAACTCATGCACCACCTAATCCAGAATCACCTTATGGCAGACACTCAGCATGTCTTCCGTCCTCATCACAGCACTACTTCAGCCCTCCTAGCCTTTACCAACACCATAAACAATAATTGCAACAATAATTATATATCCTCAGCCCTCTTCTTGGATCTTTCCAAGGCATTTGATATGGTTGATCACCAGCTTTTAATCCACACCCTGCAAACATTCTGTCTAGATACTAGAGCCCTTCAATGGTTTCAATCCTACCTGAATGGTCGACAGCAAGCTGTCCTCTGGCAGAACAAACTCTCTAACCTTCTACCTAACACCCTTGGAGTACCACAAGGCTCTATACTAGGGCCCTTGCTGTTCTCCATCTTCATTAACGACCTTTATACTGTCATCCCAAAAGTCAGCTGTATCCAATATGCTGATGACTCTACTCTGATTTGTTCAGCCACATCTCCAGTAGAGTTATGGTCAGCTACCCAGACCACCTTTAACACAATAGAAAACTGGCTTTCTGAATATCGTCTCATCCTAAATCCCCAAAAAAATAAAATGCTGTTATTTTCGCCAACACATAGGTCTACCGCTTTCACCTTTACCATAAAATCAAATGATGGCACAATAATCTCCCCTGACCACTCTACAAAACTATTAGGTGTCATCATAGACAATAATCTAAAATTTGACCTACATGTTAACCAAACTATCAAAACCATCAATAAAAAAATAGGGTCACTTTACAGAATAAAAGCCTTCGTAACCCCTCCAGCTAAAATTGCCATAGCTCACTCTCACCTTCTTTCAACCCTTCTGTATGCATCCCCTCTACTCTCAAATTTAAACAAGACTGTCCTTAACAAACTCTCAATTTGCTACAACCACATTGCCAGGTTTGCCACTGGGCTGCCTTTTAGGACACATCATTGCATCAATCTAAATCAGCTTGGGTGGCTTGAACTACCCACCCTAATCCAGTATAACCAACTGATTATGGCCTATAAAATCCTCTATAATCTGGACAATACTCCTGCACTTAAAAATATTATCACCCCCTATAACAATCCTAGACCACTTTGATCCTCTAACAAACTACTAATTCAGACTAGCAAAATTAATAACACAGCCGGTGATTCTCTCTTTGCAAACTCTGTAAGTAGATCCTGGAACTCTCTTCCAGCTGATATTACCTTACTTTCCACTTTAGGTCAATTTAAAACTAGACTCAAACAACATTTGTCACTTAACTGGCTATGTCAATGTATCAAGCCTGGCTAACTCTCTCTAGAATGTGTAAAAATCTGCTAACCAGTTTACTGTGTAATTTAATTTAATCCTGACTTGCGCTCAGGATTAACTGTAACCTGTGGAACTTGTTTAACTTGCTTACTTATGTAATCTCTGTAAATAGTCTGTTTTTAATATGTAATGATGGTATTATGTAATGCTGTATCTGCTTACCCTTGGAGCTTTTCTCCCTGGGCCTCCGCTGAAAATGGACATGCATCCAGTCGGACTATCCCAGTCAACAAATGTAAAATAAATAAATAAATAAAAATAATGATTTTGATAGGTTTCTTCATGTATTTGAAAAGGGTATGTAAATGGTATAATGTTGTCCAAGGGCTTTGGGTATGGTTCCTGACCCACTTACTTCATGTTAAAGCTGTAACTGCTGTTTCTAAATTGTATGATACTGATTGCTTAAACTATGATAAAGTAAAACAATGTTTACACATGAAGCTTACAGAAAAATGTTTTGTGAATATAACCGCAAGGCAGATGAAAGTGTATGTGATTATATTGCTGAGTTAAGCACTTATTTTCATAGGTGGGTGAGTGGGTGTCAGGTCACCACTTTTGAAAGGCTGGCAGACCTTTTGGTGAGGGAACAAGCCCTTAGCACTTTACTTGAGAACATGCAAATCTGGTTGGCAGACTGGGGTGTAATTCTGCAGATGAGGTAGGGAAAAAAGGGGATCTCTAGTTAGCAAGGAGGGCATCACTGCACAAGAAGTGGATACCCAGCACTTCACATGGTTATAGGAGAACCCACAGTGGGCAGCCTAAACCACCTCAATAGAGTGCACCAGTAAAAGGAGAAACCACTAGTTCAGGTACATGGCCAGGACCAAGGGTTAGATGTTTTAAATATAACCGGAAGGGCCAGGTAGCATACAAATGTCTACTGAGGAAAGGTGGAGAAAAAAGGTGAAGGAGCCAGCAAGTGGGAACACTAGCATTCCAGTGGTAAGTTTTCTAGAGACGACAGGGGTACAAAATTATCACCACAGTTTGTATTCTATCTTAGTGGATGGAAGACAGGACACTGCTAAGAGAGACACAGCCTCTGACATAACCATTGCGAAGCCTGCAGTGGTTAAAGAGGAGCAGTACTTCCTTGGGCAGTTCACACCAGTCAGAGCTTTAGAAAGGACCACATTCCAAATACCTTTGGCCAGGATTCACCTTGACTGGGAGGGTGGAAAAGGAAGCAAGCAGGTAGGTGTGTTTGAGGATATCCCTGCAGATGCCTTGATAGGGAAATTATTTTGATAATGCAGTACCTTGTGTGCATGAAGTGAGATACAGTCAGGCTTTTAGACAGGAGGCATGTGGGTCAAATAGTCTGTGGGAGACCCAGCTAGACCCCACACCTGAAGTTGGGTCTGATGAGGTAGCTATTTCAGGGAGAGAGATACCTCATAGCAGGGAGCCTGAAAGTGGGCCACAGATGCTGGTAGGTACTGATGTTCCTGTGGACAGGGTGACTGCAAGGGCAGACGTGAGTGGTAGTACCCAGACTGGTAGTGAGGCGCCACTGTCAGAAGAGACCAGGCTTCCAGTGGAAAGGGAGCTGGGAAGGGTCTCAAAGGAAGAATTGAGCCAGACTCAGCTTTTGGACCCTATATTACAAGGTTTGTGGGAGGTAGCTAAGGAGACACCTAATTCTCAAAGAAGAGGGGAGACTGTATACTGGAACAAAGGGTTACTGTATAGAGGGAAGGTTAGAGGGTGAGATAATGCAGCAGTTGATAGTGTCCAGAGCCTACAATTTGTCACTTCTAGCCATATCCCATGACATTCCTTTTGCAGGTCATATAGGCATAAAGTGTACCAAGAGACATATTATGCAGCACTTTTATTGGCCTGGGATTGCGAGGAATGTAACAGAGTACTGGCAGACCTGTGAGCAATGCCAAAAAGTAGCCAAGGTAGGAGAAAGGTCAAGGCTCCTTTGAGGCCTTTGCCCATGATTGAGGAGCCATTTCAGAGGGTAGCTATGGATATTGGAGGTCTCTGAGTACCCCTAGTTCCACAGTGAAGAAGTATATCCTGTTGGTAGTAAGTACATTATGCTACTAGATACCCTGAGGCTGTGGCTCTGTCCTCTATTGAGGCAGAGAAGGTGGCAAATAATTTGTTAGAGATTTTCAGCAGGGTATGTTTCCTGAGAGAAATACTGATTGACAGAGGTACCAATTTGATGACAGACCTACTGGCTTGTCTGCGGACATGCTGTTGGGTGAAGCACCTAAAGACCACTCCCTATTACCCCTAGACTAATGGTCTTGTGGAGAGGTTAAACTCTACACTAAAGGCCATGCTATGGGCATTTGCAGACCAGTCTAAGAGAGAGAGTGGGACAAATATTTGCCCCATCTGCTGTTTGCATACAGAGAGGTGCCCCAGGAATCCACAGGGTTTTCACCCTTTGAGTTGTTGTATGGGAATATGGTGAGGGGGCATTTAGATTTGATTTGTGATGAGTTGGAGGGTCAGTTTGAATCCTACAAGGAGTCTGTTGCGGCATATGTTCTAAACTTCAGGGCAAGACTTAGGGAGCTCATGGGCTTGGCCCAGAAGAACCTGGCAGGAGCCCAACAGCAGAAAAAGTTCTGTTTTGACAGGAATGTTTAAGCTAAAAAGTATGCTGTGGGACAGCAGGTTATGGTGCTCATTTTTGTCAGACACAGTAAGCTGCGGGTAGCTTGGGAGGGACCCTTCGAAGTGGTAAGGAAGGTCAGTGATGTTAATTACATGGCAAACCTGCAAGGCATGGCTGGGGCACAAATTGTACCATGTTACCATGATGAATCCTTACTATGATAGGGAGGTCCTTGTGCTATGTATTTGTAGTGGGTGGCAGAAGGAGTCTGAAGGGGGTCAGGTGACTGATCTCCTCATTGAGGGCTCAGATGGACACTTCAGTGGAGGGGTAGTAATGTCCCAGCAGCTATCCCCTGCACATGTTTGAGAAATCCGAGTAGTGTTGCAGGAGTATGGGGGCATTAGTACAATAGCTGCTCCCCTCACAGATCTGACTAGGAAAAATAGGCCAGATAAGGTAATGTGGACCCTAGCCATTGTGCAGACATTCCAAAAGCTTAAAGAAGCTTTGGGAGGACTCCCTCTGTTAGCCAGTCCAGATTACAGAAAATACATTGTTGTGCAGATGTTTGAGTTAAAAATATATTTGTAAAGTTGCTTGTGTTAAAAATGCATTAACAGTAGGCCCTACTGGACAGAAAGAATGTATGCATGTATATTAGGCTATATTGTTGTAACTGATCAAATGTGTACATTTATCAGAGAACCCTGGAAGGGGGAAAGTTTGAAATTGTGTTTTAGCTTTCAGATGCTTCCACAGATCTTAGCAAAGCTCTGTGTGTATATTTTACCAGAGTCAGGTGACCAGAGGTGATATCATCCTCTAACCAGCATCTGGTTTCTTTGGAACCTTCGCAGCAGCACTTTAGAATCTGACAAGAAAGATTTCTGACAGGATATATATCTCATACATCCACAGAGCAAAATGAGACATCATCTGGCTTTTGCTGTGGTAAGACAACACACAACAGCTTGCTTTGTTTTAGTAAATAGTCAGGGAACAGTAATTCTTTATTTAGTCAGGGACATTTAGTGAGAATAGTATAATATCATTTTCTGCATCTGTGAGAAACTATCCAACTGTATTATTTTTATATATTTCTGGTTTAAACTCTGTTGTTTATTGCATTCAGTATTCTCTTGTTCTGTTTTATTATTTATCATTAAATATTGTAATACTTTTCAATGTGGCTGGCCCTTTAGACAATACTTTTAACATTTTGAGAGTACTTATGCTTGTTTTAGTGACATTGTGGCCAGTCCTGAAAGCCTTGCTGCTTTGGTCACACTCTAACATTTGTATTAGTATTAACTTTATACAGTCTAATTGGGTACTTTTTGTAAGAGCCTTAGGGTAGCTGGCTGGTGGCAGCTTGATTACTTCAGAGTATGGGCAGAAAGGGGCACAGTTACTAAATCTCTGACAGCTTTTACCATGTGTATGTGTGTGTGTGTGTGTGTGTGTGTGTGTGTGTGTGTGTGTGTGTGTGTGTGTGTATGTGTGTGTGTGTGAAACTTGATATTCATGTGTGTGTCAGCTACTGGGAGCAGGGACACAGAGCTCCAAAGTGGTCAGTGTAGAGATTTGTGTGGTTCTAATGAGAGGAAGAGAGTCCAGCCCCAGGTCTGGAGTGTGCTCCCTGTCTACTCTTAAGGGAAACTGTGCTTGGTGCTGGAAGCTGCATCCGAAAATACTGTATGAATCCATCTTTGCTCTTAATGACCATGCCTCACTGGAGGCAATGGTGAGGAGTGAGTCTCCTTGATTGCTGGCCTGAAGTAGGGACCTGTCACATTTGTGTTCGGCAGGGGATCAGCACCTGATTCAGGAGCAACTTCCTACCTTCTGCAGTTTGTATGTCCAGTTGGATAAGACGGTAATGAAAATGAAGGTGTGAATATATAAACATAGGCTCAGGATTAAGAGATCTATGTGGGATATTGGACTAGCACTTTACCTATCACATCTCAGGTAGATCATCTAATAATGAGATTTCATGATTATGATATTGCCAACATCCTGGCAGATAGGTTCAGTGCTAACTTTACCCCCATTCACCCCCCAAAGGGCACATTTCTATACCGGAAGAATACAAAGTTCTTGAAATCATGGATGCACAGGTAAAAACCTCACTCTCCAAAGCCAAGAACACTGCATCTATGGGTCCTGACAACATCCCAGGCTGCATTCTACATGAACTACAGAACAAACTGGCACCCTACCTAAGCACCATGTTCAATCACAACCTCACCTCAGGCTTTGTGCCCACGTAATGGCATACGGCAACTGTTATCCCACTCCACAAAGGAGGAGCCACCACGGACCCCAGGAACTACCATCCCATTAGCCTAACGAGCCTAGTCTGCAAGGCCATGGAAGGTATCATCATGGAACGTATAAACAAAGACATTGGTAACCTCCAAACTCTGAACCCCACCCAGTTCGGGTTTGTAAAAGGCAGATCATGTCTCTTAAACCTGATTGACTTCTTTGAAGCAGTCACCAAAGTCATAGATGAGGGTAAGATGGTTCACACAGCCTATCTAGATCTCGCCAAGACTTATAACACCATTCCCCACTCTGGAATTATAAATAAACTCACGAAACTAGGTATGAATCCCTATGTCACAAGATGGGTTCCAACTGGCACACTGACAGAACCCACACTGTGAAAGTAGCAGACTCCAAATCCAACTTCAGACCAATGACAAGTGGAGTACCTCAGGATTCAGTCCTGGGTCCTCTCCTGTTTGGCATCTACTTTTCTGAAGTACAGGCTAGCACAGATGGCCTTTGGCTAATGAAGTTCACAGATGACTGCAAACTGGGAGCCACAGTTGAGTCCCCAAATGATGTGGATGTCCTACAGAAGGGCCTCATGGAGACAGATGAATGGTGTCAGCGCCATGGTCTCAAGCTCAATACCAAAAAGTGCATCATTGTCCCCTTTGGTAAAAACTCTGTACCCATGAGCTACCACATAGGTGGTAGTCTACTTAACACCAAAAGTGTGATAAGAGACCTTGGGACACAGGTGGACAGTAGCCTCTCGTTTGATAAACATATTGCAAAGTAGTCAGGAAATCCTTCTATGTGGTACATCTCATCACAAAAGGCCTCTCATCCAGGAAAAAAATAGGTCATTGTTCCCCTCTACTCATCACTCATCAGACCCATTATAGAGTACAATGCCCCTTTGGTATGTACCTCACAAGATATTTACAACAACTGAAAAGGCCACAGAAATACCTCACAAAGAGGATTACTGGCCTCAAACAGATGCCCTATGCAGACTGTCTCAATAAAACTCCAGCTTTACTCTGTCGCATATCGCCTACTCAGAAGTGATCTCTGCCTAACATACAAAGCTATGTCAAACCCTGAGCTGTTGGACATGCTCCACCTAAAGAAATCCCAATCCCTCTGAGCTACACACTCTAGGGACCTAAACCTTCTCACCACAATAAACAGGACATGCTGGAGGGATAGATTCCTGCCCCAGAGATTTCCCATACTCTGGAACAGACTACCTATTCATGTCAGGCAAAGCTCCTCATTAGCTCTCATCCAGAAAAATCTTGATGATTGGATGGAAAATAGGAAAATCACCCCAGGGATCACCTCTGTGGCTCTGCTCGACAGGGGCACAGGTAAATAATTTTCTTGGGTGGCGAAAGCCAGGGTACCTTTTTGGCTAGGCTTGTATAAGCCCTAGGGCCGATAGTCTAGTACCTGCCTATGAACCTATATGTACACTGTGGATGCTCAAAGAAACATTCTACATATTTGCATTTAGGATTTACATAAAGACAGATGATACATCCGCATGCACTGATCTGAGACTTTCTTTTTTATCTTGTTAATTGACTTTGGTCAGAACTTCCATATTTAAAAAGAAGTAATGCTCCAAATGTACTTAAAACAGGAAAAGCAAAATACGGGTAAATTGGTTAGATTTGATTTAAAAATGTTCACTTACAAATAAATGCAAGACATATCTATTAAATTTCATTAACTATTTCCCACCAAGTTCTGAGTTTTTATTAGAATCTTTTGCTAGTACCATTGTACTGGGTTCTACTGAAGTAACTTGTTTTTCTTTATTTTTAAGTAAAAAATAAAATGTGTATTAAAATAACTCTTTTTCTCAGTATCAGAATTAATGAATTAGTTCAGGATAAATATTTCATTCATACAGTTAAAATATTAGTAAAATAATTACCATACTTTGAACCCATAAATGGAGACTTCAGAGTGGTAATCAGCAAAAAAACAATGTCCCATTCCCGTCACATTGTTCCATACCCCAGACAGCCAGTCTACTGTGCATTACTACATGTGATAAGCAGTAACAGCAGTCATTTAGAAAAAAGATTATTTGACTAAAGTGTCTTCTCCAGACTGTTTCCATTTTGACTGCAGTAGTTGCTTATGTTCTGTTCCTTTAAGTAACTACTGTCAGTCTTAACATCAAAGCATCCCCAGCGTTTGTTTATGAGCATTTTAGGGATGGTCTGTCATCATTAGTTCCTCTCTCATGATACTGGTTATAGTGACCAGGCCTACAGAAAATCAGACTCGTCTGTCAGACTTATGAACACTACCATGATGGTTGCTAACCTGAAAATAGCAACTTTGTCATTTTAGCCAGAAAGAAGAAACAGATATTATGTATTCAGTGAAAAGCTTGCCACAGGTTTCCAAATTATATATTTTATATCACACAGTTCTTTAAACTACTTTAAAAGTCTGCAAGGCACTTATGCTGTAAACCAAAAAAGAATCTGTGAGTTTTCTAGTTTGAGATTTAATTATTTTTTCTTGAGTGACGCAGTGGGTCCCATATATCCTATAGATAGATAGATAGATAATAGACAAACAGATAGATAGATAGATAGATAGATAGATAGATAGATAGATAGATAGATAGATAGTGAATATATATACCATTTAGCACATATTTGACTTTTTCTGTAGCATTGGGAGGTACGATTGGTCAAATACTGAAGCTTTGATATCTCTCATTGGGGAGACAAATGATTGTTACAGTCAATCTAACATTTCCTGATTACATTCCATATACCACACACACCACTGGAAATTGCTTGAAAGAATAAAAGAATGGAGAGGCATATAGTTTCCAAGGTATCAATGTTGTGATTTTTCTCATTGGAGAAATACAGTGCTTAGATTGCCGATGTTTTCCATGTGCTCAAATTTTTTATATATATAGTCTCCATGTCAACTTCCTGAAAAACAATACACTGAGAGTTATAATACTGAATGTGCAAGGTTAACACATCAAAATGCTGAAAAGTTAAAATTTTTCATTCAAAATAAAAACTCACTTACACGTGTAGAGAGCTGAATGTGCCCTTCTTCAGGAGACACACACACACACACACAAACATGCGCTCAGGTGTATATATATATATATATATATATATATATATATATATATATATATATATATATATATATATATATATATGTGTGTGTGTGTGTGTGTGTGTCTACTTTGATTCACTGAAAACTCATTTCACTGAATTTCAATTCATCCTCAAAACATTTTAGTGAATGTAAGTACTGTTGGGCAAATAAAATGTATATGCCCTTTTCCCCACTGTAGTGTGATCCTGGAGTTAGTATATATATTTAGGGGGGTGTGGGGGCACAGCCCCCCACATTGGGAGGTGTGGGGGGCTTAGCCCCCCACCTGCTTAGCTTTTATATTTATGACTCTCATTTCACTGAAAGCTAACAATATAAAACCAAAAGTAGGTGGGGGGGGCTACAACACCCACACCCTCCAATGTAGTGGGCTGTGCCCCCCACACTCCCCTTAACAATATAAGCCAACTCCAGGATCACACTACAGTGAGAAAAAATGCATATAAGTTTTATTTGCCCAATAGTACTTACATTCAGTGAAATGAGTTTTCAGTGATTTGAGCTTTCAGTGATTTGGTGTGAGTGTTTTGAAATTCAGTGAAATGAGTTTTCAGTGAATCAAAGTAGACCCATATATATATATATATATATATATATATATATATATTTATATGGGTTACCGACATTTGATCAAATGTTCGTTAAGTCAGACTTTTGCAGGGTGTGCCAAGAAGTTCAAATGTGTATTTCAATAAATGCACAGGATTTTGGAGTTATGTGTGGGTTGGAGATTGTGGGGGCATGAGCATGCCTTTGTGTGAGTGCATGTGGGTTAGGCTAAGGTTTAGGTAATGTGTTTATTCTGTCTGTGTGCTTATCATGTGTACAATAAAGCCTCCTGCTTTAGATTGGTTGGCTTGGTGCTTCTGTTTACTGGTGACATTTTTACCAAGTTATTTCTCCTTTTGCTTTGGTTATACATTTTAGGTAAGGTGATAGTTATAGTTACTAGGATGCTTGTGTGAGAGTTTCTATGCGAGGGTTAGAGAAGGGGTCAAATTAGGTGATATATATATATATATATATATATATATATATATATATACACACACACATATATTTTATATATATATATATATATATATATAGATATATATATATATATATATATATACATATATATATATATATATATACACATATATATATATATATATATATATATATATATATATATATATATATATATATATATATATATATATATATATGGGTTCCCTACTTTAGGCCGACAGCACAGAAGATCGACACTCAAAACACCGACGCCAGAAGAACGATGAAGCAGATGACTAACAAGTCATAATCCCAACAGCGAAAACACTGACAGGGGTAACTTGTGAGCATGACCCGGTAAGTGTGCGATAGTGAGGGACTTAGGGTTAGGGTGCAGGTAAGGTAAGTGTGCGATAGTGAGGGACTTAGGGTTAGGGTGCAGGTAAGGTAAGTGTGCGATAGTGAGGGACTTAGGGTTAGGGTGCAGGTAAGGTAAGTGTGTGATAGTGAGTGTCTTAGTGTTAGGGTGTGGGTAAGGTTAGTGTGCAATAGTGAGGGACTTAGGATTAGGGTGCGGATATGGTGAGTGTGCGATAGTTAGGGACCTTAGGGTTAGGGAGCGAGTAAGGTGAGTGTGCGATAGTTACGGACCTTAGGGTTAGGGAGTGGGTAAGGTGAGTGTGCAATAGTTACGGATCTTAGAGTTAGGGTTTGGGTTAAGGTTAGTGCATAGATAGTTTTGTGTAAGGTGTAGTGTAGGTTTTTAGGTTGTTTGTGTGCTTGTGTTGTGTGTAACAGTGAACGTTTTGTTTTGTTAAGTGTTGGGATTGTGGTGTGTCGGGCATTTGTACTTTCGTGTTTTTGAGGTTTCGTTCTTCTGACGGTGTTTTGAGTGTCGATCTTCTGAGCTGTTGGTCTAACGTAGAGTACCCATATATATATATATATATATATATATATATATATATATATATATATATATATATATATATATGTGTGTGTGTGTGTGTGTGTGTGTGTGTGCACCTCTCTCTTATTGTGTGTATTCTGTACCTGAAATATTGTGTGTACTGGTAGTGTTAATGGAAGGGTTTTTCTCAGGCAAGGTTGGAGTTATGGGCAGAGGCAGAGTTAGGTTATCATGTATTTGTTAGCTAGAGCAGGAGGGCATGAAAAAGTGAATGTGCAAATATCTGAATCACTTACACCATATATAGGTTGTTTCGTTACAGAAGAATTTTGTGAGTAGAGATATGAGAATAGAAGACTGGGAGCCATGTCTCACTGAAGGTGGAATATAGGCTCAGGTGATTTGTAGTAAAGCACATTTCTGAAGTGACTAAAATAAATGGAGGTTTTTTAAAGTGTGTTAGTCAGAGTGCTGAGATCAAATGGGACAGTATGTGCTAATTAAGGACAATTTGTTGTCTGCTAAAAGTAACCTTATTGAAGAAAGTTCATGCACCTGCTAGCTATTGATTTCAATGCAATACAGAATCACTTATAAAGTAAACTTTACATGTGATTTGCACTTTATTACCTTGGGCTTAGGTTTGTTATGATCTGATTTAATCATACAGTCTAGGTAAACAACTTTTTTCAGGGTGTTGGAGGTTTTTTTATTTATTTATTATCGGAGTAATTGAATTGGTTCTTCTTAAATCCTTTTTCTGCCACATCTCAAGCCATAAAGGTAAGGGTAAATACATGTATGTGGGCAATTTAGTGTAGTATGTCAATTACCACTTTTTGCATGAAGAGAAGAAATTTGAATATATAAAGAAATTCCACACAGACACAACATGCAAAACACTGCACAATTGCCAAAGGTGAGGAATGAACCTATGATCTCAATGCTGTTAGCCAGACAGCTTACAACTGAGCAACCATACTTCTTCTAAGGGGAGTTTTAATTCAGGGGGAATAAGAACATCAGTATGTGCTGCATTAATTTTATCAAATTCTCTTTGTGGCTTAGAGAATTTGCTGTAGTGCTGCCCTAAAGGTCCCAGCTTAACTCTTCAAGTAGTCCTGTTTGTTACTTTCTTATTACATTTTTACAGGAATTACTGTTGTGCATACATTGTGCTGTGATTCTTTGTGTTTTATCTACTTTAAATGTATTTATTTATTTAAGTTTGATGACCAGGGAAGTCCACTGGGCCAGGAAGAGCCTGTTTTCAGTGGAGGCACAGGGAGAAAAGCTCCACAATAATTTCAAGTTACATTTCACATGTTACAAAAGGACATAGTTCATGCAGTTAATCATTTACAGATAAGCTCCATGATATTTGCAATTGACTTGTCACAATGTTACAAAAATGGAAAGACATAATTCGATACAGAAATTTCAACATTTACATAAAGTGAATATTTTTGTTATAAACTCAATTGTAGGTTTAACCTTTCAAAATATATAGCTACTAGCCATTAGTAGGTTAGAAAAATATTATGCATGGAGAGGGTAATAGTATATTTGAAAATGGAGAGTATAGTACAATTGATATTAGAGAGAAAATTAGTTTTTGGAAGGGGAGAGATTGTTTTGGGTGGGATGAAGTAATAGTAGAGGTAGTTGGATGAGTCAGTGCAAGGTGGAATGAGGGGGGGGTAAGTTGGAGTGTGGCAAAGGCATTCACATTTGCAAGAAAGATGAGAGAGTAGCTGAGATTTGACATTTGTATGGTTAGGTAGGTTGTGAAGGTGTGTGTGGGGAGAGAGTTCCACTGTTTAGCTAAGGAGTGGAACAGCAGTAGATGGCCAGGAGGTCATGCAGGTTTGTGGACCTGAAGGATATTTTGGTTTTTGGATCTGAGTGAGCAGTTGGGAATATAAGGTTTTAAGGATGAAGCGAGAAGTGGGCAGTTGGCAGTTTTAAAGATGACTTAAAACACAAAAACAACAGAAGGTAACCGCAAATAGTAACTAATAAAAGAAAAAGTGGTTCAGGCAAACCAGAAAACAGTTCACAGTTAATTTATTGTAGTAAAATTCCACACAAGCACATTCACTCTGACACAATGCAGGGCTTTATCACTTGAATCACTTTACTTGAAAAAGCACTGTATTGTGTCAGGGTGAATGCGCTTGTGTGGAATTTTACTACAATAAATTAACTGTAAGCTGTTTTTTGGTGTGCCTGAACTGCTTTTTAGGTTTAAAGATGAGCTTGTGGGCAATGGTGAGTTGTAGGTAACTGAGGTAGTTGGGTAGTTCAAGTCAGTTGAGGGTGAGGAGGGAGTGGCAGTGGTGGGATGAGTTTTTTGAATTGGTTGCAAATTTGGAGATCTTGTGGCAGCAGGATTCAAGTTTGGAACAAAGGCCAAGATGGAGATTGGTGAAAAGAGGGGCACCATACATAAGGGAGGGGAGTAGGAAGATGGATGCAAGAGTTTGACGGGTAGAGGGGCTTAGGAAGCAGTTGTGCCTGTAGAGGAGACCTAACTTTTGGTGAGTTTTCTTGATTGTGGAGCAGATGTGGGTGTCAAATTTTAGTTCTTTATCAATAATGATGCCAAGAAGCTTGGTGTTGGGAACAATTTCAAGGAGGTGTTGTTTTGGCTCTGTATGGTGAATGTGGATTTGTCAATGGAGTTTTCGGTAGGGGAAAAAACATTAGTTTATTTTTATTTGCATTTAGTGCCAGATGGTTAGACTGTATCCAGGTTTCTGTTTTGGAGAAGGCTAGTTGGGATTCTGCTAGGAGCTCGGAGGGGGAGAAGGCTGAGCAGATGATCGTTGAGTCATCTGCATATGGAATGATAGATGAGTCTGGGGGGGTGTCTATATAGAACATCGAAGTTTCACAACTTCGAATGTTCTAATATTGACCCCTACTTGGTGAAGGCTGAAAATAGCGAAGCTGCAGAACACCAAATTTCTTCCTAGGGAAGGAATTCGGTTGGCCACTCTTGTGGCTTCTCTATGTTTAGCACTGTGGTGGAATGTTACCAGTCGGGATCAGGTAAGTGTCCGATTGTGTGGACGTGAGGTAGGTGAGTTAGGGTTAGGGCGCGAGTCAGGTAAGTGTGCGATTGTGTGGACGTGAGGGTTAGGATGGGGTAAGTGATTTAGGGTTAGGGTGCGGGTGAGGTGAGTGTGTGATAGTGACAGACCTTAGGGTTAGGGTTTGGGTTATGGTAAGTGGATAGCTAGTGGTGTGTGTGTACAGTTTAGTGTAGGGTTAGAGGTAGGAGTTTAGGTGTATGTGTATGGATTGCTGTTTGTTTGGTGTGTTTGTGTTGTGTGTATGTGCGTCAGATCAGCAAATTTTTTCCCTTGGAAAAATGCACTGTTCTGCATGTTCGATGTTGTCAGCATTCACTGAATAGGGGTCAATATTAGAACATTCAACGTTTTAAAAAGTCGATGTTCTAATATAGACCTGAGTCTGGGAGGGATTGGTGAAAGTTGTTAATGAATAGTTTGAAGAGAAGAGGGCCAAGAACAGAACCTTGTGGGACACCTGTGGGTGTGGGAAGGAAGGGGGAGGTTGAAGTTTTCCATTGGACAGGTTGTTGGCGGTTGGACAAGTATCTGGAAAACCAGGTGATGGTGGTGGGAGAGAGGTGTAAGGTGTGTGAGATGGTGTCAAAGACCTTTGACAGATCTAGGAATAGTGTGAATATGAACTTGCCTGAGTCGCGTTCAAGGTTTATGGTTTCAAGAAAGGAAAGGAGAACAGTCATGGGGTGTGGAAGCTGTGTTGTGTAGGGAAGATGAGATTGTTTAGTGTTAGGTATGCCATGAGGTGTGTTTGTATTGTTTTCTCTAGTATTTTAAAAAGAGGGGAAAGGATGGCAATAGGCCGAAGTTGGTGGTATCAGTATTTTTGTCACCTTTGTGGAGGGGGATGATGTAAGCATGGCACCAGATAGAAGGGACGTATGATTCTTGTATGGATCTATTTATAAGAATAGAGATGGGATAGGCAATAATTCATGCAAATTGTTTGAGGAAGGTGGGTGGAAGTTTGTCGGATGCATTGCGACAGGGTTTGAGTTTGAGGAGAAGTCTTATTATAGTGCTTGTGGGGATGGGCTTGAGGCAGAAGGATGTGGAGGAAAGTTGATGATTGAGGTTGTGGTTGGGGCAGGAAGGGGTGGTAGTGGATGACGGGAGTGGGAAGGAGGCTGATAGTTTAGCTATGCAGTCTATGAAGAATGAGTTGAACTGGCTGGCAGTTTCAAGGTTGTAGAGGTTGGGTTCTGGGCAGGGGTTTTCTTTCTTGCTAGGCTGCAGCATGGATGAGATGGAGTCCCAGAATTTTTTGGGATTTGTTGAGTGCAAGGATTGGAGTTTGGAGTAGTGGGCTTTGCGATCTTTAATTATCAGTTTTTTTGGCGGAGTTTTGTAGTTGCTTATAGTTTAGGAGGGTGTTAAGGTTTTTATGTTTTTGACATTGTTTCCATTTTTTGTCCCTTTGGTGCATGGTTAATTTAGTATCTTTTGATAACCATGGGCAGGGATTGGTTTTGATGCATTTGGTTCAAGGGAGGGCTTGCTGATTGAGAAGGGTTAGGAATGAGTGCTTAAAGTAGAAAACTGCATCAACTTGAGGAAGGGTTTTTAGAGGGGACTAGTCAGTATGCTTTAAGCATTCAGAGAAAATTAGAGGGTTGAAAGAGAAGAGGCTGTGGGTTTGGATGTAGTGGTGATGTTTATGCAGTGGAGATGGAAGATGGTCAGCAAAGGCTGGTAGGTGATCACTGAGAGGATCAGGTAATGTTCCTGCTTTGGTGATAAGGTTTGGGCGAGTTGTTAGGATGCAGTCAATGATGGTACCAGAGGTACCATCTTTATTTGTTTTGGTTGGAGATTGTATTAGTTGGGAGAAGTTGTACAGGCTGATGGTGTGGGATGGGGATTCAAAGTTAATAGTATTCCAGTTGATGTTGGTGTCACCGAGTATATAGGTTTCATTTTTTTATAATAGAGGAGAACCAGGACCAGATGTTTTCAAGAGTTTTGTTATTATCACCAGGGGGAATATAGAGGGCAGCGATACATATGGACTTGTGGTTGTTTATTTTTAGTAAACCTATTATAATTTCAGCACTGGCAAAGTTTGGTATTTTATTGGAGTAGGGAGTTATGGTATGGGAGGAGGGTTAAATGCTAATATACTTCAGAGTCTAGTTATTGCACAATACAATTACACCATAATTTAAATTGAAATGAAATCTATAATACACTACAGCATTGTTTCAAGCAAAACAGCATGCTCACATTTAGATTTTTTTTTTACTTTGTACTGCTTTAGTTTGTTTTATTCTGGAAATTAAAACTGTCATTATTATGAGAATCATACACTGTAAGTCTTTAAGCACATAAAATAAACAGTTCATTCTCCAGAACGCCTACTACATATGTATTTTCTCCATCATTTCAGATTATGATGAATGCAATGCCTCCAACGTATGTCCTCTCAATGCAGAATGCCACAATACAATTGGAAGTTTTTTCTGTGTGTGCAAATCTGGATTTAAGACTCAGACAGGAGTGACTAATTTTACTAGCCCACAAGCAGGATGTAATGGTAAGCAAACTGTAATGCTTAATGAACCGTTCCTATAATTGCTGACATAAAATTTCCTTGGGAAAATGTTATTTGTGATCCAAGTCCAAGAAAGTTATTAATATCTGCATGACACATCCAGAACCTGCAACAGAGGTTTGATACTAGTACCTGTGCAGAGTACATGACATTACCAGTGTTTGTTTTTCATAAATAACATATATACGGCCAGCAATACAAGACATGAAGTTTGAGCGTTTCAGAAGACACTGGAAAACTACTAATATAGCTAACAGACTATAGTGAAGAATATTTATTCTAAATGACAAGACAGTCTGAGCTCTGATGTTGCATGTTCAGACATTGTGTTATGTATTCATGGAACTTGAAAGTGACAAAATAATCTCTGTTTGCTCAACCTGTACAGCTTTAGGAAACAAGGGAAAAGAGGATTTATGTATGTGACATACCTGAAAGGCTAGTCAAACAAAAATAACATACAGGCATATTAGAGCCCTTGCACAATGCAGGCCTTGATCGCCCCTGCTAGCCCCAGATATATAAGGTGAGATATTCTTCATCGGTAGCTCCATTATCTTTGCCTGCCCATTTAATATGTTTAGTATAGAACATAGAAAGGCACCTGGTATAGTACTAGCATCCATTCTGGGACTGATGAAACTAAAGTGTGTGTGTGTGTGTGTGTGTGTGTGTGTGTGTGTGTGTGTGTGTGTGTGTGTGTGTGTGTGTGTGTGTGTGTGTGTGTGTGTGTGTACAATAAAACTCCAACAAGCCCCTCACAGTTATGTCAGCACTTCTTAACTGGTATGCGTGCTTCTTTCAGTAAAGACCAAAATTACCGAAGCTTGTCCCATGCACTGAAAGCTGTGCGTCACACTTTGTCTGACAATATAGCCCTGTCTTCTAGTACAAAAGAGAAGGTTACGGCAATCAGTTACAATGAACCTATACACTGTTAATTTGAATTTAACTTACATAACTATCAAGTGAGTGCTGTGCAACATCAAGCAACTACTAGCCCATACAGGACACACGTAAAAGCAGATGTGCAGATAAGATGCTATTGAAGGTTAAAGGACAGTAACTGTGAAAATCAAGTGTGAATAGGAGGAATATGCATTAACTCTAAGACTGAGGCAGTGGGGAGCATATCCCCTAATCTAATCTAATGTACAGTGATCTTGGAGTTAGTATTGATAAGAACCAGGAGTGTGGGGAAAGAACCCCCCCCCCCCCTTCAATGGGAAGGGAAGGGCGAAGACCCCTGCAGAACTACTTGAAAAGTGTAATGGTTTTGAATTTATTACTCTGGATGAATTACAGTTTATTTTGCAAAGTGTTGGGACTCTCCTGTTCACCACTTTTGAGCTACAGTACTGCTAAATGTACTTCATAGTATTTTATTGCAGAGAATAAGATTCTTGCATATTACTGTATCATACTGACATTATAGTAAACATTTCATTCTCTTCATCCAAGTCATGTTGAAAAGGAAACTCCAATGATTTCGTCTAAAAATGTAAATAAAATAAATGAAAATAATTATTTAGATCTTTAAGTATTTTTGTTTTTATAAAGTTAATTGAACATATTTTTATTTTAATTTTAGTTTGTATTTCTCACAACCCTTTATATTTGCTGATACTGCTGTTGTTGGTTATAAATTATTGTTATAATTATATATGCACATGAGTGTACGGGTGTGTTTGTGTGTGTAACTGTTGTTTTGTCTACATTATATCGCTTCCGAAGTTAATCCCTGAAATTCTTTGTTTCACTGGATGTATTAATCCTGTTACTGAGAGTATTAGCAGATCTAATTCATATGCTACTCATTAAAATGCATGTGTGCTATGCTTAGAATAAGAAATCTATGAATAAACCCGTTCACAAGAGACTACACTGTGTGCAATTCCAGGCTTATGCCAGAACAGGTAGCAGCACACATCAAAGTTCCCAGTCTGATAATGTTACTCTGAGGTAACAGAAGACATTTTTGTACACAAACTGAACTTCTTTATATTTACATGCAATATTAAATAGCTTAAATATATTTTATAAATGACTTGAAACAACTGGCAGAAAAAGATCTGTCCACCAGTCCCATTTCATATAGTGTCACATTCTTTGTATGCCACTTACATTTTTTTGCTTTTGAAGGGTATTTGGCCAGATGAGCAATGGTCAACTACACTACACAATTTACACTGAGCCAACCTGCACATTACCTAAATAAAGTCACTGTGGTCAGGTGTTGTCCTTGCCTTAGAGCACAGTAGTGTCAGAGTTGATTATAATAATTTCCAGAATGCAGGGATGAAGCCTCAGCATGGCAATCTGGAAAGCTTGCTCTCCGCAATAAAAAAGTTGTCATATCAAAAGCTACATAAGTAACTATTGCAGCTGTTGTTTCCCTCCTCCTCTGGTTTGACACTTGCAAGAAACTATATGCTGAAGCACACATAACATCTAAACACATCTGTTCAAGCATAACATAGTCTTACACAAATGGTACTTGTACAAAACTAGAAAACACATTGTTTTTTGATAGGGCAAACCTGCTACATCCCTTACGCCCTCTAACTTTACTACTGTCAATGTGAGTTTGCACTACTTATCACTTGTGAAAAACAGGACATGCAAAAAAAAAAAAAATCACTGGGAATGTGCAATCTTGGAGAACCATAGAAAATACTGGATTATGGAAAATACTGGATTTGAGTCCACACACTTTGCTACAACAGAATTTCAAGCAAATGTGCTTGATCAACTTCAAAGCAAGAATTTAGATCTCAGGCACCTGACTGGGTACCCCTTTCATACTAATATACTACAAGTTCAAGGTCACATAACCCCAGCATCTGTGGAGAAGGAAAATGCTTTGTTCACAAGGTTGGATGACATCAGAGCTGCATTTACACTGTGACCCCGTGATCTGCTGAAACTGATTGAGAGAGGTATTGTACTAGGTTTAATGTTAATTCACATTCCATTTATGCAAACAAATGTTACTTACTCAGGACTATGTAGTATTATATGTAGGTTCTGTGCCCAGCCTTATCACAATTAGATCTATCACATTTATTCTCATTATTTCATTCAGGTAAAACCAGTGTCTACCCTCATCTTGCCCCGCCTTCTTCTTTATTGATGACTTCAGAATACAGATCTGTTCTGATGCAGAAAAATGGTAGAACAAGAGCTTTCCATCGCTACAGTCACTTTAAACCCTGTTAAAATAATTCCTGTTAATAATACTCATATGTAGATTGTTCATGTTGCTATTCCTGGGTAGTCATGCATTTATGAGATGGTTAAATGCTTGGCAATGTGAAAATGGGAACAAATCACGATTGTACAAAGAATATTGCAAAGACTTGGGCTTGTCGTGAAATACAGCAAACTAGATCTAATTATAACAATTTTAAATGCAAAATAATGTATAACAGATACGGATGGAAGAACAGAAAGAAGAAACTCCATGTGATACAGGTTCATTTGCTGCAACAAAACTGTATGATCATGAAAAGAAAAAAAATAAGGGACATTATTATAATTTATTGTCACCAAAGGAATGCTAAAATGCCAGATACAGTGCAGTTTTTTGTTTAAATCTGTTTAAATGACTTCCTTATGTGCAAACCCATAGAAAAGATGCATCTTATCCACTAGAGAGGACATATGCCTTTTTTTCTGATTGCCAATGCAGCTTTCTCAAAAGCCAAGGAGAGTTGTAGTCAGATTTATGTCATTCCGGATGAATACAGTATTTCCAAATTGGTTAGACAAAAACTGTTTCTATTATTAGTACTTACATCAGAACTGACAATGACTTCTTTGCTTTGCTTCTGGCAGAGAGGTACATTTTGGCCCTTAATGAAAGTACTGAAAAGCAAGAACAAATAGTTGTCTTTGCAGTATTTTGCCAAGAGTAAGGTCTGCATGCCAGTGAAGTAGAATAGCTGTCTATTAAAGAGAAAAGATCAAGGAATAACAATTCAAGAATATCTGCCTTCCACTAAGCAAACACATATATAAAACTAATGTTCTTTTGCTCAACTGACCTAATCAATAGATAAGTCCTTGCAAATCTACTCTGAATACCATGGATAGAAAGCATTCAGTTTGTGCATTTGTTTCTCAAACCTTACTATATTCCTCAGAATAGTCTGAGTTTACAGTCTTAGAGAAGGCATCATTTCATCTACCTCTAACATGCATTTTTTTGCTTTATGCAAAGCCAGACTTGGTGCATCTGCACCCAGTAGGGTCCAGCCTCAAGAACTTCTAAGAATAAAAGAGTGGGAACCCAACCAACCATTTGCACCACACCCAATAAACTCATCTCTGTACATTGTGCAACAGGTGCAACAACCCATTTCATCCTTAAATATCTGCCTCCAGTCCCACATCTTACCCTTGAGAGATCTAATGCCACAAATATTCTCTTTAATCCCACTGCTCAAGTGCAAGGACTCCCGTGGTTGACCGCGTGGTGTGCTACTCCATTGTCTTCTAGTGCTCCTTATCAGGTCCAACCCTCCCTGCTGACCTATTCACTGGTCTCCCTGAAAACACTAAGGAGGCCAATATTGTCGGCACCCAAGAAGCACCCCAGCTACCTTTCAAGCGATTGTCAACTGGTTAGCTGCTAAAGTGTTTTTCTTTTGCTCATTGTCTTCTAGTGCTCCTTATCGGGTCCAACCCTCCCTGCTGACTTATTCACTGGTCTCCCTGAAAACACTAAGGAGGCCTATATTGTCGGCACCCAAGAAGCACCCCAGCTACCTTTCAAGCGATTGTCAACTGGTTAGCTGCTAAAGTGTTTTTCTTTTGCTCATTGTCTTCTAGTGCTCCTTATCGGGTCCAACCCTCCCTGCTGACTTATTCACTGGTCTCCCTGAAAACACTAAGGAGGCCTATATTGTCGGCACCCAAGAAGCACCCCAGCTACCTTTCAAGCGATTGTCAACTGGTTAGCTGCTAAAGTGTTTTTCTTTTGCTCATTGTCTTCTAGTGCTCCTTATCGGGTCCAACCCTCCCTGCTGACTTATTCACTGGTCTCCCTGAAAACACTAAGGAGGCCTATATTGTCGGCACCCAAGAAGCACCCCAGCTACCTTTCAAGCGATTGTCAACTGCATTGTCTTCTAGTGCTCCTTATCGGGTCCAACCCTCCCTGCTGACTTATTCACTGGTCTCCCTGAAAACACTAAGGAGGCCTATATTGTCGGCACCCAAGAAGCACCCCAGCTACCTTTCAAGCGATTGTCAACTGGTTAGCTGCTAAAGTGTTTTTCTTTTGCTCATTGTCTTCTAGTGCTCCTTATCGGGTCCAACCCTCCCTGCTGACTTATTCACTGGTCTCCCTGAAAACACTAAGGAGGCCTATATTGTCGGCACCCAAGAAGCACCCCAGCTACCTTTCAAGCGATTGTCAACTGCATTGTCTTCTAGTGCTCCTTATCGGGTCCAACCCTCCCTGCTGACTTATTCACTGGTCTCCCTGAAAACACTAAGGAGGCCTATATTGTCGGCACCCAAGAAGCACCCCAGCTACCTTTCAAGCGATTGTCAACTGGTTAGCTGCTAAAGTGTTTTTCTTTTGCTCATTGTCTTCTAGTGCTCCTTATCGGGTCCAACCCTCCCTGCTGACTTATTCACTGGTCTCCCCTGAAAACACTAAAGAGGCCTATATTGTCGGCACCCAAGAAGCACCCCAGCTACCTTTCAAGCGATTGTCAACTGGTTAGCTGCTAAAGTGTTTTTCTTTTGCTCATTGTCTTCTAGTGCTCCTTATCGGGTCCAACCCTCCCTGCTGACTTATTCACTGGTCTCCCTGAAAACACTAAGGAGGCCTATATTGTCGGCACCCAAGAAGCACCCCAGCTACCTTTCAAGCGATTGTCAACTGGTTAGCTGCTAAAGTGTTTTTCTTTTGCTCATTGTCTTCTAGTGCTCCTTATCGGGTCCAACCCTCCCTGCTGACTTATTCACTGGTCTCCCTGAAAACACTAAGGAGGCCTATATTGTCGGCACCCAAGAAGCACCCCAGCTACCTTTCAAGCGATTGTCAACTGCATTGTCTTCTAGTGCTCCTTATCGGGTCCAACCCTCCCTGCTGACTTATTCACTGGTCTCCCTGAAAACACTAAGGAGGTCTATATTGTCGGCACCCAAGAAGCACCCCAGCTACCTTTCAAGCGATTGTCAACTGGTTAGCTGCTAAAGTGTTTTTCTTTTGCTCATTGTCTTCTAGTGCTCCTTATCGGGTCCAACCCTCCCTGCTGACTTATTCACTGGTCTCCCTGAAAACACTAAGGAGGCCTATATTGTCGGCACCCAAGAAGCACCCCAGCTACCTTTCAAGCGATTGTCAACTGCACTGTCTTCTAGTGCTCCTTATCGGGTCCAACCCTCCCTGCTGACTTATTCACTGGTCTCCCTGAAAACACTAAGGAGGCCTATATTGTCGGCATCCAAGAAGCACCCCAGCTACCTTTCAAGCGATTGTCAACTGGTTAGCTGCTAAAGTGTTTTTCTTTTGCTCATTGTCTTCTAGTGCTCCTTATCGGGTCCAACCCTCCCTGCTGACTTATTCACTGGTCTCCCCTGAAAACACTAAAGAGGCCTATATTGTCGGCACCCAAGAAGCACCCCAGCTACCTTTCAAGCGATTGTCAACTGGTTAGCTGCTAAAGTGTTTTTCTTTTGCTCATTGTCTTCTAGTGCTCCTTATCGGGTCCAACCCTCCCTGCTGACTTATTCACTGGTCTCCCTGAAAACACTAAGGAGGCCTATATTGTCGGCACCCAAGAAGCACCCCAGCTACCTTTCAAGCGATTGTCAACTGGTTAGCTGCTAAAGTGTTTTTCTTTTGCTCATTGTCTTCTAGTGCTCCTTATCGGGCCCAACCCTCCCTGCTGACTTATTCACTGGACTCCCTGAAAACACTAAGGAGGCCTATATTGTCGGCACCCAAGAAGCACCCCAGCTACCTTTCAAGCGATTGTCAACTGGTTAGCTGCTAAAGTGTTTTTCTTTTGCTCATTGTCTTCTAGTGCTCCTTATCGGGTCCAACCCTCCCTGCTGACTTATTCACTGGTCTCCCTGAAAACACTAAGGAGGCCTATATTGTCGGCACCCAAGAAGCACCCCAGCTACCTTTCAAGCGATTGTCAACTGGTTAGCTGCTAAAGTGTTTTCCTTTTGCTCATTGTCTTCTAGTGCTCCTTATCGGGTCCAACCCTCCCTGCTGACTTATTCACTGGTCTCCCTGAAAACACTAAGGAGGCCTATATTGCCGGCACCCAAGAAGCACCCCAGCTACCTTTCAAGCGATTGTCAACTGCATTGTCTTCTAGTGCTCCTTATTGGGTCCAACCCTCCCTGCTGACTTATTCACTAATCTCCCTGAAAACACTAAGGAGGCCTATATTGTCGGCACCCAAGAAGCACCCCAGCTACCTTTCAAGCGATTGTCAACTGGTTAGCTGCTAAAGTGTTTCTCTTTTGCTCATTGTCTTCTAGTGCTCCTTATCGGGTCCAACCCTCCCTGCTGACTTATTCACTAATCTCCCTGAAAACACTAAGGAGGCCTATATTGTCGGCACCCAAGAAGCACCCAAGCTACCTTTCAAGCGATTGTCAACTGCATTGTCTTCTAGTGCTCCTTATCGGGTCCAACCCTCCCTGCTGACTTATTCACTGGTCTCCCTGAAAACACTAAGGAGGCCTATATTGTCGGCACCCAAGAAGCACCCCAGCTACCTTTCAAGCGATTGTCAACTGGTTAGCTGCTAAAGTGTTTTTCTTTTGCTCATTGTCTTCTAGTGCTCCTTATCGGGTCCAACCCTCCCTGCTGACTTATTCACTGGTCTCCCTGAAAACACTAAAGAGGCCTATATTGTCGGCACCCAAGAAGCACCCCAGCTACCTTTCAAGCGATTGTCAACTGGTTAGCTGCTAAAGTGTTTTTCTTTTGCTCATTGTCTTCTAGTGCTCCTTATCGGGTCCAACCCTCCCTGCTGACTTATTCACTGGTCTCCCCTGAAAACACTAAAGAGGCCTATATTGTCGGCACCCAAGAAGCACCCCAGCTACCTTTCAAGTGATTGTCAACTGGTTAGCTGCTAAAGTGTTTTTCTTTGCTCATTGTCTTCTAGTGCTCCTTATCGGGTCCAACCCTCCCTGCTGACTTATTCACTGGTCTCCCTGAAAACACTAAGGAGGCCTATATTGTCGGCACCCAAGAAGCACCCCACCTACCTTTCAAGCGATTGTCAACTGGTTAGCTGCTAAAGTGTTTTTCTTTTGCTCATTGTCTTCTAGTGCTCCTTATCGGGTCCAACCCTCCCTGCTGACTTATTCACTGGTCTCCCTGAAAACACTAAGGAGGCCTATATTGTCAGCACCCAAGAAGCACCCCAGCTACCTTTCAAGCGATTGTCAACTGGTTAGCTGCTAAAGTGTTTTTCTTTTGCTCATTGTCTTCTAGTGCTCCTTATTGGGTCCAACCCTCCCTGCTGACTTATTCACTGGTCTCCCTGAAAACACTAAGGAGGCCTATATTGTCGGCACCCAAGAAGCACCCCAGCTACCTTTCAAGCGATTGTCAACTGGTTAGCTGCTAAAGTGTTTTTCTTTTGCTGTATGTCCATTTTTTGCTTTACTTAGCTTGATAGTTTCCTAAGGTGAGCAGCACACCCGCGGACCCATCCTTGGTTGCCTTCTCCCACCCTTATATACTAGCATTTGCTACAGTCACCCTCTCCCTCTACCAACTACCTCTAGTCAGATTGCTATACTCCTAAAAGCCCCTGCTTGTCTACAATCACCGGAGTATGCTACCCTAAATAACTGTATATTGTACTGCCTTCTTTATCCTTTGCTATCCTTCTTTTCACAACTGATACTCTCTGGTTATTGTGATTAGCTCTTCTATTTCCTCCTTCCACTTTTTGTTTTACCCCTAGCGACTTTATCTGGTCTGTATCTTTCTTCCTTCATAACTAATTTCCTAGCGACTACATTCTTACTGCTTGTTGTTGCTGGACTCCTAGCTCCTAGCGCTGTTCTTGTAAGATACTCTGTTCCCCTCAGGAAAGCTTCTATTTCATTTTTTCTTACCTGTACCCCTTTAACTGTAATGTAAAGCCTGGTCCTTTTTTGTTCTTTTGCCTGCTACACAAGTTACTTCCTATATCACTTCTTTCTCACTCCTTACTCTTACATTTCCATTATACTCTCCCTTTACAAACTAAGTGGTGTCTCAGCTCCTCAGCTGGACTGATTGCCTACGCTCTCTCTCTCCTCTAACTGTTTCTGCTTCTCCTCTAAGCTTCTATTTCATTTTTTCTTACCTGTACCCCTTTAACTGTAATGTAAAGCCTGGTCCTTTTTTGTTCTTTTGCCTGCTACACAAGTTACTTCCTATCTCACTTCTTTCTCACTCCTTACTCTTACATTTCCATTATACTCTCCCTTTACAAACTAAGTGGTGTCTCAGCTCCTCAGCTGGACTGATTGCCTACGCTCTCTCTCTCCTCTAACGGTTTCTGCTTCTCCTCTAAGCTTCTATTTCATTTTTTCTTACCTGTACCCCTTTAACTGTAATGTAAAGCCTGGTCCTTTTTTGTTCTTTTGCCTGCTACACAAGTTACTTCCTATCTCACTTCTTTCTCTCTCCTTACTCTTACATTTCCATTATACTCTCCCTTTACAAACTAAGTGGTGTCTCAGCTCCTCAGCTGGACTGATTGCCTACGCTCTCTCTCTCCTCTGTTTCTGCCCCGCTTCGCTCCCCTCCCTACCCCCTTATCCCACCCACCCCACGCACTCCTACCCTTATACCACACAGGCCACACACCCTTCTTATCGCACCTATCAGGTACAACTACCTCATTTGCAACTCTTCTCTCATAATTTTTCTACCTCCCTCCCTTTCCTACATATCTCCCCTCCCTCTTATACCTAGGCCTATCCAGTAACTCTTCCCTCCTAGCCTCCTCTACCTACAAGATAGACCTACCCCACCCTTTACCGCAGGAACTCTTCTCATCCTCTCCACATCATGTCTCCAACAACTACCACTTCTACTTCCAAAACCTTTATAACAAAAAACATCCCAACTAAACTAGTAGCCCTGGTAATTGCTTCTCTAGTACTCACACTCCCTTATCTCTTGACTTCCTATGAAATAAAACATAATTACCACCTTATTACCTCTTCCAAGCAAACTGCCTCTGAACTCATAACCCTAAACTGTGACCACTCTAACATTACATCTACCTCTTTCTATCTTCTAGCCAAATATCATAGACTATCCCACACCAAATCTAATAATCTCATGTCAAGGAAACTAAAAGACAAACTTAATTTTACCATTAAACCACACTCAGTACACAAGCCCACTACCCTGACAGATGGTGATATACATCCCAACCCTGGTCCTACAAATATCTCTACCAAAGAAACCACAATATTCTCTAACTCACCCCTTCCATTACCAATCTCTAAATCAAACACTTTACTCTTAGGACACCTCAATATTCGAAGTGTCAACAACAAAATTACTCATCTCCACTCTCTTCTGCAATGTCACTCTTTTGATATCCTCTGTTTAACAGAAACCTGGTTAAAACCCTTCACTAAAGACACTGAAATCATTCCCCCAGGTTATAACATCCTACGATTAGACCGCAATACTCGTAAGGGCGGAGGAGTAGCTCTCATTTTTAAAACCGAACTTAATATATCCTCAGTTCCCTATGACCCCCCTGAGAACACCAACACTGAACTCCTCATATCTAAGCTACAACTTAACCCTAATAAAGCCATCTATATTATCTGTACCTACCTTCCACCTGGTAATAACTCCACAAACATAGAAAGTATTCTTAGTTGGGCTTCAACCACCTACCCACAAGAAACTATAATACTTGGAGACTTCAACCTTGATTGGTTCTCAGTTAATTCTAACAACCCAGCCTCCCATATTAATCTCCATGGCTTTACCCAAACTATAAACACCCCCACTAGAATTAACAAACCTAACAATAAAGAAAGTATACTTGATTGGATCCTTGTTAACAAACCCCAACTTAATTACCTAGCAGGTACCCTGCCTGATGATATGAGTGACCACAACTTATCCTATATCATAAGGCAAAAGAATATCACTATAAATACCCCTTCCAACAGAACCGTGCGCAGTAATAAACATTTTAACCCCACTCTATTTAAAACTGAGCTAAATGCCTGTAACTGGAATCCACTAAAAACTGTTCCCCTTAATGAAGCTGTTCAATACTTTAATACCAAATTCTTAACAATCTTAGATAACCATGCTCCAAAAAGAACTATCAGAATAAAAGCTAAACCAGCCCCCTGGCTATCTAACGAAACACGACAGAAAATATTACTCAGAAACAAACTCTGGCTAAAATGGAGAACAAGTAAATTACCCTCAGATCATCAAACCTTCAG
This sequence comes from Protopterus annectens, assembly GCF_019279795.1. Lineage (NCBI taxonomy): Eukaryota > Metazoa > Chordata > Ceratodontiformes > Protopteridae > Protopterus > Protopterus annectens. Next base: position 1,473,501,756 of record NC_056743.1, read on the forward strand.
ACACCTAAGAAACAGTACCAAAAAAGCTATTCTTTCTGATAAAAAAAATACTATTGTAACCTCCAGCAATCTAATCACAACAATCCCCAAAAATTCTGGGCAACTTTGAACAAACTTCTTCCCCCTGGACAAACTTCCACTCCCTCCCCCTTGGGATCAGACAAAATTTCTTCCCATGAAACTGCCAACGCTTTCAACTCCTTTTTTACTGATACTATCAACTCACTAGCCTCTCACCTTTCTTCAGACAACTCTAATGTTCCTCAACTTGCCTCTTCTAATCTACCTATCTTTATAATACAGCCCATCTCTACCACCTTTATCCAAAAATGTATTCAAAAGCTTAAACCATGTACCCCCTCAGCTGACCAACTTCCATCTGAATTTCTTCAAAAAGCAGCCACAGAAATAGCCTATCCCATATCTATTCTTATAAACAGAACCATTAAAGAAGGAACCATCCCTGATATCTGGAAAATCTCACATATTATACCCTTACATAAGGGAGGAAACTCTACAGAATATTCTAATTATAGACCCATTGCCCTCCTGTCTCCACTAGCAAAAATCATGAAAAAATGTATTCACCACCAATTAATGAATCACTTAACTAAATATAACCTTCTATCTCATTGTCAACATGGTTTCAGACCTTTTCATAGTACTACTACTGCTCTCCTTTCCTTTACTGACTTCATTAACAAAAACCGCAATAATAATACCCTATCTTCAGCACTTTTCATTGACCTATCAAAAGCTTTTGATATGGTCAATCACCCTCTCCTCCTAAAAATCCTGGAATCACTTGCTATAGAACCGAATGCCATCCAGTGGTTCACTTCCTATCTTTCTAACAGAAAACAGGCTGTCCTCTGGGATAACAAACTCTCCTCTCTTCTCCCTATCTCACTCGGTGTACCACAAGGCTCAATTCTCGGACCCCCTTCTATTCTCCCTTTTCATAAATGACTAGCTATTCCCCAAGCTACGTGCATACAATATGCAGATGACTCCACACTCATTTGCTCTGCAAAAACCATCCCATAGCTTCAAACTATTACTCAAAAGGTATTCCACACTGTTGAAGCATGTTTCTTAAAACGCGGCCTACTTCTTAATGCCAAAAAACAAAACTCCTCCTTTTCAAGCCCACTACCAGATCCCCCCTATTGGACTTCTCTATCTCATCTATTAACAATACTCTCATATCACCCGACTCTTCTACCAAACTGCTAGGTGTGACGATTGACAACAATCTTACCTTTGATTATCACATAAATAACACTATTAAAACTGTACATAGAAAACTGGGCTCCCTCTATAAAATTAAAACATTCTTATCCCCAACAGCCAAAGCTACTTTGGCACACTCTCATCTCATTTCCACCCTTCTCTATGCCTCACCAATTTACACTAACCTGAAGAAAACTAATCTTTCTAAACTGACCACCACCTACAATAGTATAGCAAGATTTGTTACTGGTAATCAATTCAGAACTCACCACTGCCTGAACCTACAACAACTTCACTGGCTTGAATTACAAAACATGTTGCTTCTTTCCCAACTTTCCATTATCCAAAGAGCTTTTTATCTGCCAAACAACACTCCTGCATTTTCTAATCTCTTTACCCCTTATTCTAACCTGAACTCACTCCGCTCCTCTAGCAAACTCCTAGTTACTGCTATCAAATCCAATAACCTTGCAGGTGACTCCCTGTTCTCAAACTCCATTGGTAAACACTGGAACCAAATGCCCTCTGAACTGACTTCTATTCTATCTCCTGTCCTTTTCAAACAAAAACTTAGAATTTACCTTAGAAAACACTGGCTATGTCCCTGCCTTAACCCAGACTGAAACCATGTATTCTACTATTCCACTTCCCCTCCATCTCTGTGACTTCTGTTACCTTCTATTTTATTTCTTCACTACTTAACACTTACCACTCCACTATCCTTCTCCTCCTGATTATATTACTCAGATTACTGAGGGTTCATATAAATAACTAATCTACTTACATAATTGTCTTTAAATGTCCTTTTCTCTTTCTTAAGATGTTAGATAATGCTAAATAAGTTATGCATTTTTTTATTACAAGAATGTTGTGTGCATTTGTTGTACAACTGTTAATTTTGTATGCAATTAGTTTGTTTTTTGTTATTATATCTTCCAGATACTGTATATTTCCCTCCTTACATTTTTATGCTGCTCTTTATTTGCATCCTATGTAATAGTTACTATGTCTATGTGGAGCTTTTCTCCCCGGGCCTCTGCTGAAAATGGAAATATATCCAGTTAGACTAGCCCGGTTAACAAATGTAAAATAAATAAATAAAATAAAAAAAAAATAAAAATAAAAATAGGCACTCAGAAGATCATTTAAACTGTAAGTGGGTGTTCGGCAGATTTTTGTGCAGTGTTTTTCAGGTGCAAATTCTTCACAGCAACAAAATGGAATTATTTTGACATTAGCAAAGATGGGACATAATACATCCTTATCAAGCTCCATGTCCAGAATTGTGTGCATCCCTGTCTTAAAGTAGTTAATCATCTCCTGCAAACTGTGACCTGGAGTCCTATAAACCAGCCTTATTAGGATCTTGATAGCCAGTGTGTAATCCCAGGTAGCTGGCTACATAGCGCAGACTTATATGGATATCATACAAACTTTGCACCCCTCACAATGGACATGCGGATATAACCTAATGTATGACCAGTTTTATACTCAAAACCTTTGTGCCCAATATATCTTGGACACTTGTAGATTCCTTACCAAATTCTGCAGTTCTGTATAAGCTACAGATGCATCTATGTTTCAGACCCCATCTGTTGCCACCCAAAAACATTGATGTCCATAGTTCTGCCTGAAACTCTTGAGTTTTCTGTGATATGAAGGAACAGTTATTGAAGCTGAGTCCACTTTCATCACCATCTTCTAACACTATAGGAGGAAAAGATGACCTGACCTACAACTTGTCGCTCATCCTGATCCTCCTTAATATATGTTGGACTAGTCTAGTTTAACAATATCCTTGACTGTAAGGACAGTCTTCTGCTGAGCAGAAAAAAAAAACATCCCGTTTAAATTCAACATGATGCCAAAATAACCTTGCATAGTGGTATTGGAGAGGCAGGGAGCTCAGTACTCTTCTTACTGCTAATCAAAACTGCAAATGAGCAGCACCCCACCTTCCTCCACAGAGAAGCTCTGACCCTACTGCCCAAGCTTCAGGTTTTAACCCAAGGAATATGCCAAGGGAATGTGATGAACTGCTACAAGATCTGTAGTAAAACAACTATCTTCATGACTTGTACAGTCTGTGAATCAGAAAGTAGGAAATAGCTTTCCAGACTAAGAATTTACCATCTGTCCTCTGTATTACCTCCCTATAATGCCTCTAGGGTCAAAGAGTCTTAGACCTTCAGACTTTTAATCATATGTCCCACCCAGTAAAAATACAAAACAGACTTGATCATCTCAGAAGAGTAGACCATGGCCAGCACTTTAGTCTTAATGTGGTTGACCCTACATTTTGCAATCAATGCAAATGAATACAGAAGGTCACAAATGTTCAGTAATGAGATGGAAAGGTTAAAAGGTAACACTAAGAGGTAATTTGCATATTAATTCAGAATATGTAAGGTCTGGTGCTGCACTGTCATTTTGTGCTCATCATGGAACCACAGAGCAGACAGGATGGCAAGGCTGTGCTTGAGCTGCTATTTAATGTGTCCATCATTATGGGGAAGGGGTGTGACATAGTTGTGACAAGCTCTATCTCATTGTTATCACTGGATGATGTTAGTTTGCTGGGGATGAGGTGGGGGAAGACATTATAGGTCTGAAGATTCCCTGGACAGATGGCTGGTCTGTACATTTTCTGGTAATCATATTATGTAGCATGTAGCATGCTACAAACATCTTACAAATTGCTGTCGGAGTACTCTACAGAGCCTCCCAGATGTATTCTGGCAGCAGAACTGCGCCTTCAACAGGCTGAACATATGCTGAGAGATGTTTCTGGTTTTCACATGGGCAATGTTATACTGATGTACGGTGATGCTGTACATGTTCCTTATAGGTGTCATCAGCCAGGGTTCGTTTGGGTATTCTGCATCACCAGAAACACAACAGAACATATGTGTGGGTAGGGCTTGTGTAAATACTGTCTTTAGTTGCATATACATCTCCTTCCCATAGTGCCTGCACTTACCAACTAGGTAGCCATATGGAATTTCTCTAGGCAGGAAGTGGTAATACAGATAACTTTCATGATATATGTGTGAATCATGGGTCCTAACCAGAATGTTGAGCAGCCACACTGTAATCATCCCTTGTGCATTGTACACTGCCTGGCAGGTGATGAAATGGTATCCATTCCTGTTGATATCCCATTGTCCACAGACACCAGATGGGGCCCTTATTGACACATGTGTGCAATCTATACCACCCAGTACTTCACAGAGGTGGACAATGTCATAGAAAATATCCATACTAGTGTCTGTCATCCCTAGTCTGCTGGGGAAAACATATTCATTCATGTGCAAAAAAATATATTAAGAAATGTATGTAGTATTCTCTAGGACAACACTTGTGATATATTCAATGTGCCTCCTGTTTGTCTGTGAAAGGTCTCTTTAGCAAGTATTTTAAATTGGTACACATACTTTAGGGTTCACCAGTATGGGAACCCCACACAAGAACCCCACACATTCTTCCTGATCTGATTTGTGGGCAACAGTTGTCAATCAACATGCATGATATCTCCTTCCATCAGTTTTACCTGATGGTAGGTAGTCACCTGCCAGTACTTCTGTCATTCACATCACCTACTGCCATGTGACACCACCAGATGCAGCTTAGTAGTACTTATATAATCACCAAGTAGTGGTTCACAAACATTGCTCCTGCTCCAAGCATGTTTGCATGTTGAAGCTCTGAAGGTGTTCAGATGCTGTTTGCTCTTTTAGTGATACACAACATGCACCATGCCTAACTTGTGCTATGAATACAAATCTTAGCCTTTTTCTGAGGCATGCATTTATATCTAATTATGCAATCATTAGACTACATGCCTGTATGTATGTCATACTGTCATTTGTACGCACAGTTTCTCACCGTTTTTTCCCCTCACCACTCCATACCATTACCTGCTACTCTAAATTACAACCAAAATGGTGAATGGCCACATTCTGTGCAAGAACTATGAAAACTGACTTTGAATCTCAGCCTTAGAGTAAGTATAAGGTGATTTAATACTAAGACTGTTCTTCTATTGTTGTTTTTCACTAGTATGAAACTCTTTCAATGCTTACTTGTGCAGAAGCTTACTGTAGAAAAATGCTTATTTTAATTAAAATGTATGTTTTTACTGATATCAGCAAAGCACTATTTTTTCACATATTAATACAATGTACCTAATAATACTTGCATATCCTCTGATTATTTTTTTTCTTTATTATGTTTTGCAGTTATCAGCCAAACAAACAGAATGGTGTAACTGTTTAACTTCATTGATTAGTTTTATTATGTTCCAACATCAAACTACTTTGATAGAATCAGTGCACATTGCATAGTGAAGTAATGTAAAGTTATTGTGTGATTTCCAGCTCTGCAATGCACACTGGTGATAGCATAGGTTACTGTTTTGCACAAAACCTAGTGTTACAAATATAGTGATATTCTGTGATACTCATTTGCCCGACACGCATTAATGGTAACACTGTTTTGCACAATATGTAAGCTTGTGCAGTGAAAATCATTGAAGAATGGATGGAGAAATGTAGGCCTGGCAGTATGCTTTGATATTATCCTGATAGTGGCAATGGTTTACACAACACGTTGAATCAAACATATTGCTGTTCTATGGTAACCTTTTGTACAATACACGCTAATATTACCACTGCAGATATTTACATTTGCATATTAAAGATAAATGTAAAACAAAGGGGGAATGCAATTTCTAAATGCAGATCTGACAGCATGATTTAATATTACATGACAATGGCATTGTTTTGTGCAACACATATTATGATGAAAATGTTGCTATTTAATGATACCCAGTTGTCCAATACACTGTAATAGTAGCAGTGTTTTGTGTAACCACATATAGGAAATATAGCTTTCCTACTGCAGTGTATTTTAATATTTCACTGACATTCATAATGATTTTCCTAAAGCATATTGTAGCAAACATATTGCCCAATACACACTAAATGTATCACTGCATTTTGCAATTAATATTCAGACACCCCATGTTGAAATAACAGTGCAGTTGCCTATTAATATACTACCAAAATACTATTTTGCATAGCAGATATAGAAACATTTTTCTACACTGTGATACTGTTTTGCTCTATACATACTAATCACCAGACTAATTGTGATGTAAAACAAATTCACAAAACAGGCTGTGATAAACTGAGAGGCTGCCAGCCTTGCTAGATAGAATTTTGTAAATAATTCATTGTCCTTGTAAATATTAATATGATCCACAGGCTTGTGTAACAAATGTAAGAAATGCGTATGTTCTGAGATTCAAAAATGTAACCACAGTGCACCCTGCTGGAAGAAAGTTGATAAGTAAATAATTTTATGACTGTGTGATCTCAAGCTAGGAGACAGGATGTCTGCAGCTGGAAATTCTTTATACTGTCCTAAGACAGAGATATTTACTAGTTTTCACATGTAAAGTGTCTTTTATTGCTGTGGTTTCCTGACAGCTGCAGATCACAAAGAAATGTTAAAGTTTGAGTTCTTTTAGCCTGGAAACTTAAGTAGAGGTGACAAGAATGATGTAAACTGAAATGACTCAGCAGTAATGTGTATTATCAATTTAAGACTATCTTGGAGAGAAAGAAATTGCATTTTGTATTTTGTTCTGAAGCTGACACCAACTCACCAGCACTGTGCCTTGTTCTGTAAGTAAGATATTTATAACAGTGATTTCTCTTAGAGATAGATAGAAATAGTCAGATTAGTCTAGGCTGTTTTCTATATTTATGTCAGACTGTCCTACAGTGTTGTTTTAAAGTATTTCCTATGAATTCTGAGCTCTCTAATGCCATTGTGTTGAGTTAATAAGTATTGTCTTGTGTTTTTTATTATTTATTATTAAATATATTTTTAAACCTTTTAACTGTGACTGTTTTATGTAGAGATAATTAAAGCTCTTAGGATAATTGCATGTATTTGGTGATGCTGTATAAGCCACTCCAGTAGCCTTGCTGTTGGTCACACTTACCATTTCTATAATAGTAACATTGCACAGCAGAATTGGTCACCCTTTGTTAAGGGCCTTAAGAGTAGCTGATAAGAGTAGTTGGTGGCAGGTGGTACTACCGTATAGTCTGGGCAGAAAGGGGGCATAGTTGGAGAATCTTTGCCAGCCTTCCCCAGGAGTGTTTGTGTGTTTCTATATAAACCAAATCTCAAAGTGTGTGTGTGTCAGCTACATGGGCAGGGACATGAAGCACTGGTTAGACACAGAAGGTACTGGAGGTATTGGCTTGACTACTCGGCTGAGATCTGAACCCTATAGATGTGCCAGTGGGGAGTCTTATTGGAGATCTGGAGAGAAAGTGAAAAACCAGCCCCAGACTGACTGTTATCTCTGTGTGCTCCTAAGGGAAATTGTACTTTATTGTGTGTGTACTTGTTATCCTGCCAATGTGAATGCCCCTCACTGGTGCTAGTGGTGAGGATTGAGGCTCCTTGATTACTGGGCCAGTGCACGGGCATCACATATTAATTGTTTGGCAGTGGTGGGATATCCACATCAAATATTAATTGGTTGCTAGTGGTGAGTTAGCCACATCACATATTAATTGTCTTGTAGTTGTGTGGATAGTGAATTCCTGTAGCTTGTGTACAGTGACCATTGAAGGTGTTTTTGTACTCTAAATCAGAGACACAGTGAACATTCATAGTTCAGATCGCAATTGTTTTATTTCTTTTGTTAGCTTAGTTAGTCAGGGAGAGCAGGCAAGCATGTCAGCAGAGGAGTATGGCAAGCTGACAAGGAACCAGTTGGCTGAGATGTGCCAGGCTAAAGGACTGGTGCATGGAAACCTGACTAAAGCAGACATGATTGCAGCTTTAGTCACAGCTGTATCAGAGAATAGCAACCAGGAAGAAGATCAGAGTGGCAGTGGAGATGTACAACACTCGGAGAATAGACAGCTCAACCTTTCTACAGAGGACTTAAAAATACATCTGGAGCTAAAGAGACTTGAGTTGGAAGCCAAGCATCTGGAAATGGAAGCAGCAGAGTGACTGAGGCATCTAGAGAGTAAGAAAAAATGAGAGACTATGGTGTCTGCAGGCTGAGGAGAATGAGAAACTGCTACACCTGGAAGCTGAAGAGAAGGAGAGGCAGAGGCAACATGAAAAGGAGATGCTAACTCTTTGCCAGAGTCATGAAGGTAATGGGGAAAGGAGTAACTGAACCCCAGATGCAACAAAGGTCAGTAAATTTATTCTACAGTTTACAGAGGGGGGTAATTTTTTATTTTTTTTTTTTTGCAATCTGATTTTTATTAGCATTTTTAAAGACACAAATACAGAATCAATTACAAGTCACGCAATGCAAATAGGTTCAAAACAAATAAGTGAATATACTTCATACAACCTGCTTAGGTACAACTAAAATCAGTCCTATATAACAGAAATATTAACCTTCATTAAACAAGTGATTAGGAGATTAACAGACAAAGAGGTAGCAAAATGTATTGACAAGTATTTATTATGCAGGTGTGTGGAGGTGTATCAGTACACCTAAAACCTATTTGATTTAACTATATACAATATATACACACAACTGTCACTGAATGAATGGGTGTTAGTATAAGGAAACTAGATGTTAGTGCTTGCAAAAGGGTAGGAATAGATATCGTAGGGGGTTGTATTGTTTGTGATCATTCAAGGGTTATTTTGGAGATAGATATTAAAGAGGAAAAGTATTTGCCACAGAATTAACAATCCAAATGAACTAGGGGAATTAGACAAGGTAGATAACATGAGGCCCGAAGGAATAAAAGGGGGGATGGAGGTCTACCTAAGGAAGATATTGATTAAGAGCATCTAGAAGGTTATTCCAATATTTCTGAAAATAACTTATTTTCTTTTTGCTTGTTGTCTTTAGTTTACTTGCCAAAACATATTTAACAGCCATCGACTGGAAGTCCTTCCAAGACATTTTGAATCTGTCTAGCCAGTTTAAAGTAATGTAAGATTTGAGAAGCGCACATAATGTCACGATAATATGTTTAGTTTCAGATTTAAATGAACCTGGATAAATATTCAATAACGCCATTTCCCAGGATAGGGTTAACTTCATATATCCCATTTTCTCCAGTCATGCTCTTAGGGAGCACCAACGTTTGTACACGTTTTTACAGGACCAGAAAATGTGGAGTATGTCTGCCACTGAATTAGGGCATGTTGGGCATAAAGGTGAGGTGTTTGGGTTAATTTTATTTAGGAATGACGGTGTGTGATAGGCGTTATTGCTTATCATGAGCTGGGTATAGATTCGTTTTTTGAAGGGGGTTAATTTTATTGTTGCATCAATTGCGTCGAGTTTTTGACTAAGTGTAATTTCCCTGTTTTGTCCATCCCAGTACTTAGAAAATAATATATTGTCTTGGTTTTATTTTTGTTACTTGTCTATAGACATTGGAAAGCATTTTAGTCCTTGATAGAAGTTGGGTTATAGTGTCTGATAAAGTTGGTATTCCGGTGGGGGGGGGACTGTCATCATGTCGGTGACCAAAGATATTAGGTATAGTATTTGTTTAATGATTATACAGTATTTTTTATTGACTGCCAAAGAGGATATGATGTCATTAAAGGGTAAGTCTTTCACTGTATAGAAGTCCCAAACTCTACAGTTCCTAATAAGAGGGTAACTATCAAGATTTAGCATGCTATTACCCAATTTAAAATTTGGATTAAGATGGATTGGTTGGGCTATCGTTAGAGAGTGTCGCAAACCAAGGAATGCTATCAGTTTTTGGAAGCCATTGATATTTTTTATTAATATATTGCTCTAGGATTGAGGTTGGACGCTTTTATATGAGCATTGTAAATTCTTATCCATAAGGGGTTCCAGTCCTTGTTTGATTGTTGGAAGTTAGCAATGTGTATAGTGCAACTGGCGTTTATTATGTGGTAATATGTTAGAAAGGTAGGGCCAGACCTCCTCTATCTTTGGGAAGTGTAAGTTTGATGTAGCTGACTCTAACGTTTTTAGGGTGCCAAATAAATTTCCCCAGTGTAGCATTTATTTTCGAAAAAAAGTGTTTGGAATGTTTTGGTTAAGGGCGAAGAAGTGAAAAAGAAGTTTGGGGAGAATATTCATTTTTATAATAGCTACTTTTGAGAGGAGGGATAGGTTTAGACTCTTCCATCTTGTGAGATCTTCAGTGACTTTAGACCATTTGTACAAATTACCATTGATTAGCTCTTGCTGAGGATGAGCAAAGGTTATACCCAAATATTTTAGGGAATAATTAACTTTGATTGTTGTTTCTGGTGTAAAGAATTCTTTGTGAGCAAGTGGGTTTAGCAGGAAGATTATTGATTTGTTAGGATTAATGGTGTAATTTGAGATTTGTGAAAATTTGTCTATTGAACTTAGAATTTTCTCAAGTTCCATTGAGGGAAGTTCTAAATAGATGTTTAAATCGTCTGCAAAGGCAATATATTTCACTTGAGTAGATTGAACGGTGGAATGTTTTCTGACTTCGTTTTAGCAATAATACTTCAAGATAGATATTAAATAGGTAGGGTGAGAGCGGACAACCCTGTCTTGTACCGTTTATAACCTGAATTGGTTTGGAGTTTTATTTTGTTTACATTGAGGGTAGTGGAGGCCTTAATGTAAAGGGTTGTAACCATTTTGATAAATTCATCAGGGATGGAGAAGTGTTTCAAAGTTTTAAAGAGGAAGTTTAAGTTTACCCGATCAAAATCTTTTTGGGCATCAACAGAATTTTGTTATATAGGTTATGGCTTCAGTGGTTAGAGTATTATCCCAAACATGCCTGTTGTTCATGAAACCCAGTTGGTCATGCGATATAATATGTGGTAATATGCTTTTTAGTCTGCTTGCTAAGATAGATGATAGAATCTTTATGTCCATGCTAATTAAGGCAATTGGATGGTAGTCATTTGTGCTGAGGTTATTGTCATTTGATTTTAGTATAAAAATGGTCTTGGAGTTGTTGAGATAAAGATCGGATATACCAAACTGAATAATGTAATTGTAAACTTTAAGTAGTATGGAGGCAAGCATTTGCTTGAAGGACTTGTAGAATTCTGACACATAACCATCTGGTCCTGGGGCTTTGCCTGGTTTCAGCTTGTTTATGGCCAACGAGATTTCATTCCTGGTTATAGGTGCCTTAAGTAATTTAATGTGAGTATCACTTACCGTTCGAAATTGTAATTCATTTAGAAAAGAGTCCTGTAGGCCTTCTGATTCAAATGTTTGGGGTCCATAAATTTCCTCGTATACTTCCTAAAAGACCTGGATGATTTCCTTATCTGTGAAATAGGAGCAACCCTTATGAATAATATGTTTTATTGTAATAGGTGGGGGTCTGATGTTTATAATCCTAGCCAGGATCTTCGAGGGTGTTTGTGCCCATTCACCATACTTATGGATAAGTCTGGATTCCATAAGTGAGTAATGACTTAGGTGTAATTTGTGAAGTTGCTTTTGAATGGTGGATATCTGTTTCTCAATGTCAGGAAAGAACTTGGTTTGGAGTTCTGATTCTATTTTTTTAGTTCTGATTCTAGCACCATAGTGCGGGATTTAGATTGTTTTTTAATTAGAGAGGAGTTTTGAATAAGGGTACCTCTTAAAGTAGCTTTGGCAGCCGCCCATTGAACATCTAGAGGTATATCAGACATTTCAAATGAGGTAATTGTCTGTGACAGGAACTATTGGATTTCTCTGTGGAGAGTCATGTTGTTCAGGAGATTTGGATTAAGGGATCAGTTTGTAGGAATGAGATTCTCATGGTTATGTTTACAGATATTTAGGTGTAGGTTAAGTTTGGCATGGTCAGAGATAGTTCTGGGGCCACTGCTATATATTATTTCATAGGAAGAAAAAATTGTTGATATTAAAAAGAAGTCTATCCTGGACCAGGATTTATGGTAGGCTGAGAAGAATGTGTAGTTACTAATGTTGGGGTCTTTTCTAAAGAGTTCAAAAGGATCAAACAAGTTGAAATCTTCCCTCATATCTCTTATAGTGTTAGTAGTACATATGGGCTGTTTATTGATTTTGTAGGTTCTGTCTAATTCCGGTCTGATTGTAATATTCCAGTCCCCACTAAGGATCAGTAGATGATTGTTGAATTTTTTGATGAGCGAATAGATTTCATATAGGAACAAAGACTGGTGTATAGAGGAACCATAGACATTTAATATAAGTATTTATTTTTTGTAGAACAGGATAGAACATATTAGGTAACACCATCTCCCATTTGGATCCCAACCAGAGGTTATAATTGATCCTTTGAAAGATTTTTTAACTATTAATTATTGCTACCAGCTTGGAGACCGTGCTGTCACCAGCCACTATAATTTATTTTATCCATTTCTTTCTAACATCAATTACCCATTGAAACATTGTCATGTGCATTTCCTGGATAAGAGTAATTTCAAAAGTAGATTTTTGGATTAAATGGAAAACTAGATTCTTTTTTCTATTCTTTTGCAACCCTTTTATATTCCATGAATCTATCGATAACATTTAGCCAAGTAATTAGTGGGATGAAGGAGTCAGGTTATTATTATTAGAGTTAGAAAAATTTACAAGTTTTCTTCTGTCTCTGTAAAAAAAAAAAAATCCCTTGTTTTCTTGAAGACTGAACTAGGAATAGTCCAGTCTTTCTGATTTCGCTGATCTCTGGGCTTTGTCTTAGTTCCTGTCCTATCCATATCCTATTTGGATAAGAGAATCTTTTTCTTTCCAAGTGGGAGTAGGAGCACTGAGCAACCTATTTGTCCTGGAGGGAGGGGAGCAGCTCCACTTGTTTAACTTTTATTGCATTTTTTGGTCAGTTCCTGGCTCTTTTCAACCCTGCTATAAAGCCCGCTTTTTGCACTGCTTTGCTTTGTTTTTTGGTTGCTTATAGGCTCAGGCATCGGGTGGGCAGCCGTTAATGAAGTTTAAACTATTTCTGGCCCGAGAACTGCCTTGCAATCTAAACAAGCCTATTCTATCTGAAAGCTCAAGCTCAGCACTTGCTCCACTTTTTATACAGGTAAGCAGCACTAAACAAAAAAAAAAAAATACCATTCCACCATTCCTTGAGTACCCATTTCCTATATAGGTCCTCCTGACTCAGTTACACAGCAAAATCTTTTTCACTATTCTAAGCAAAGGGTCAGTTGTTGGCGTCCTCTCCTGTTCAGCTGGTGAATCTGTAGTTCAAAAGTCAGTGTGCTAAACAGTCACACAGCCCAGGCCAAACAACATGCCAGACACACTTGTCATCAGGTGACATATAGTCAGACACACTGACGCGCCCCGCTCCACCAGAGAACAAGGGAAAAAGGTCACAAGCTGCCTGGCGGGGCGCTATCTCTGCCATAACACTAGCACTCAGGGTCAAATCCACAGCAGTACAAAATATGACTCAGTCATTGTCCATGCAGCATCTTACCCTCACCAAGAATGATGCCACAGTACAAAGACAAAATGATCAGTTTTATCCATAAAAAGATACCCACACCTCCAGGTTAATGGCAATGCACAAAGCATCGAGACCATCAGGTTCCTAGAGTTCATAAACTCCTGCTCTTGCTGCGTTTGTTTGCTACCATAGACCCACCATCTCATCAGATACCCCACCATCATTCCCCTGAAGACACTGGAGAGTATGAATGTCTCTCCAAATACATCATATTGGGAGACTTCAGCTACCCAAAAAATAGACTGGGAACATTACTCATGCCCCAACACCCTAGCCCAAAGGTTAAACTCAAATGCTATGGAACAACTAGTCACCAACTAGTCACCATTCCCACATATAATAGACCTGATCCATCATCACATGGTGGGGACAAATGGGCCACACACTGGAAGTATATCCATTGGTGAGATCAGACCATAAATTTACATCACTAATGAAATCCACATCCCTCCCCACACCCCGCACAAAAGACCACAGTGAAGAAAAACTCCAGATATGCTTAAAGTAGTCCAAAATGACCACAAAATACCCACAAGGCCAAGACATTGCCAACATTCTGGCAGTTCAGTTCAGTGCAAGTATCCCTCCCCCTCCCATTGCCTATCTCTAGCTCTCCAGCAGTCAGTGCAAATATCTCAGATGCCCAGGTGAGAGCCTCTCTAAGCTAAAAAACAAAAGCTAAAAACACAGCATCAATGGGACGCTGTGAACTTGGCTGTCCAAGAGGAATCAAGAACCACACATAAGGCTGCTGCTTAATCTTAGCCTTACATCAGAATAATGCACAAAAGAATGAAATGCGGCAACAACAGTCTCCCCACTCCACAGCAGCATGTGCTTCTACCGACAAAATTATAAGCCCCATAAGCTTGATGAGCCAAAACCCATATGTCACAAGATGGGTTGCAAACTGCTCAAGGACAGAACCCACAGGTCAGAGTTGCTGGAGCCATGTCAGACTAGAAATGGAATTGGGTGCCAGAGCCATGGCCTTAAGCTAAACAAAAATGTATAGTCATACCCTTTGGGAAAAAACAAGTACCTTCAACCTATTACCAGGTGGTAATCCATTATTAAACTGGAAAAGAGGTAAGGAGAGGAGACCCAGACCCAGGTTGACTCCTCTCTCTTGACACCTCACATTGCCAAAGTGGTTGGGAAGACTTCTATATTGCCCACCTTATCATGAAGGGTCCTCAGAAAATCCCAATCCATCAGAGCCACAGAGAGCAAGAGAGGAACCTCAACAACACAAAAAACAAATACATGCTGCTGGAGGGGACAGGACAGATTCAGAACCTAGAGGCTCCTGGAGACAGAATCCCAGTCCATGTTAGGCGAGCCCCTCACTAAACTCTATCAAGAGAAATCTTGACGAGTTATGAACCTATGAACAAGCAAATGGGTTGTTAGCTTAGATAGAGATAGGCAGTTGGAATTATAGCAGACAAGATTGTTTCCCTTAATTGAGGTAAGTTTAGGACAAAGGTAAGGTAAAGTGACCACCGCCTCTCTCAGATCACTACCTGTGCTTAACCACATTCTACAAATATCTGAAAGAGATAAGAAGAAACTATTTACAAATTTAACTACTTTACAAAAAATTCTCAACATTCCAAAATCCTACTTACTACACACACTCATATCTCTTGCTCTAAGATAACAATAGTAAAATGACTTTTTGGCTTATAGTATACATCAGCATATGTATTTGGTTCTGACAAAAAGGATTTTTCTTGACATTAGAGTAGTATTTGACTGTGCCTATCCCCATATGACCATACAGCAAAGTTAACCAAAAGTACCTAACCTGAAAATACAGCCGAGACTCAAAAATGGCTTTATTAGGGTTTAGACAATGTATTTGAGAGGTGAAATTGCCTCCGGCTGTTAAGACATATTGGGGTTCCTTTTCCTTTATATTTAACAGGTGGAGCTTTAGACCAGTGCTTTTTGTTGTCTTTGAAAAGGCCTGGCCGAACAATAATTATACATCCTAATTATCTATTCTAAACAATAAAATATGGTAAATTTAACAACTGGGGGTGTTATGCCTTTTCATGCCTGAATGAAGGGTAGTTATTATTACTTAGATTGTTTAATAAGTCATTTAGAAATATATAATAGTCTTTACATATCACAAATGCCAGGACTAATTTACCCAAAAGTAACCAATAGGAAAGTAGTACCTGTACAAAGAAAAAAAAATGTTAAATGTCTCTGTTGACAAAGCTTGCAGATGACTGTAAACTTGGTGCCATCATAAACTGCCCAGAAGTCACCAAACTCCACAGAGGGGGGTAATTTTGATAGTTTCATTCATATGTTTGATTGGGTATGTAAACAGTATGATGTTGACCAAGGGCTCTGATACTGTTCCTGACCCCCTTACTCCATGGTAAAGCTATAAGTATTCTATCCAAACTGTCTGACCGTGACTTTTTAAATTAAATTATTTTAAATTATAATGTTGTAAATCACTGTTTGCTAGAATTTTTTAAGATAATACCTGAAGCTTATAGGAAAAAGATTCATGAGCATAGATGCAAGGCAGATGAAAGTGTGTGTGAATATGTTGCTGAACTGAGCACTTATTTTCATAGCTGGTTGAGTGGATGTCAGGCCACCACTTTTGAAGGGCTGGCAGACCTTTTGGAGAGGGAACAAGCCCTTAGCACTTTGCCTGAAGACATGAGGATCTGGTTAGCTGATAGACAATGTGGTACTGTAGATGAGTTGGGGAAGAAGGGAGAGCTATACCTAGCAAGCAGGGCATCACTGCACAGGAAAGGGACATCCAGTTATGCTCATGGTTCTAAGGGAACCCATGGTGGGTAGTGTTACAGAATCTGCCAATAGCAGGGGAAGCCACTAGTCCAGGTACACATCCAGGACATAGAGTTAAATGTTTTAAATGCAACCAGTGGGGCCATGTAGCATACAGGTGTCCACGGAGGCAAGGTGGGGAATAAAAGGTGGGAGAGCAAGTAAGTGGGAAAGACAAAACGCCAACAGT
Source organism: Protopterus annectens (assembly GCF_019279795.1). Lineage (NCBI taxonomy): Eukaryota > Metazoa > Chordata > Ceratodontiformes > Protopteridae > Protopterus > Protopterus annectens. The sequence continues at coordinate 1,473,518,487 of NC_056743.1, forward strand.
AGGTTGTCTTGAGACAACAAGAGTACCAAGCTACCACAATGGGTTATATCCTATCATAGTGAATGGTGAAGGGACCATTGCTGAGAGAGACACAGCCTCTGACATAACCATTGTGAAGCCTGCAATGGTTACAGAGAGTGGAAAAGGAAGCCAGCAAGCAGGTGTATTTGAGGATATCCCTGCAGATGTCCTGATAGGGAATGATTTTGATAATGCAGTATCATTTGTTCATGCAGTTACGTGCAGTCAGGCTTGGAGACAAGCATGTGGGTCTGGTAGCTTGGTGGAGACCCAGACAGACCACACACTTGTAGCCAGGACTGGTGAGAAGGTTACTTCAGGGAGGGAGCTACCCTGTAGCAGTGAGAATGAAGGTGAGCCACAGCTGCTTGTGAGTACTGATGTTCCCTTGGACAAAGTGACTGCAAGGGCAGAGGTGAGTAGTAGTAAGGGCCTTTAGAGGAGCTGATAAGAATAGTTGGTGGCAAGTGGTACTACAGTATAGTCTGGGCAGAAGGGGGCATAGCTGGAGAACCTGTGCCAGCCTTCCCCAGGAGTGTCTGTGTGTTTGTATATAAACCAAATCTGTAAGTGTATGTGTGTAAGCTACTTGGACAGGGACACAAAGCACTGGTTGGACACAGAGGGTACTGGAGGTTTTGACTTGACTACTCGGCTGAGATCTGAACACTATAGCTGTGCCAGAGGGGAGTCTTATTGGGGATCCGGAGAGAAAGGGAGAAACCAGTCCCAGTGCTCTTAAGGGAAATTGTACTTTACTGTGTATGTACTTGTTATTCTCCTAATGTGGATGCCCCTCACCGATGCTAGTGGTGAGGATTGAGACTCCTTGATTACTGGGTCAGTGCATGGGCGCCACACAGGCATCTAAGAATTGAGTTCTTATGATTTGCTATGCACATAATTACAAAAGAAAAATCATATACCTGGTTGTTAAGTGTCTGCTGAAAACAACACTGACACTTCACTCCGAAATTTAAAAGGCTATCTGACCACACCTGGAATCCTAGTATTTATTGTGTTAGTTTGTAACATGCAGGAACAATGCTGTGGTTCTTCCTATTTGGAAAGGTACAAGTGATTTATTGTTAATAACTAATGTCTATAACAGAGCTCATTGTAAATGTTGTGGTGTTACTTTTAATGATCCAGAAGGACAACCTGACTGTATTAATGAGAGCAGCTTTGTTTAATGAGCTAGTGAATGTAACATACCAAGAGGGCTGAAAGAAGCCCAACCATACAGCATTTGCCCTTTTTGGAAGGGGACTTGTTATCCAGAGCAACAGCGTCGGAAAGAGAGACAAAGAATTAACAACAGCAAAGGAAAACCTGAAAAGAGAAACTGGAAATTGCTGCTGACAGAGGAATCCAAAGAGCCCTATCAACATATACTGTTTTCTAGCAGTTTAAGAATGAGTTAAAGATATTTAATGATTTTTTTTTTTTAAATCAAAAGATTTTGTGTTTGCTTGGAAGAGCTTGTATTTAGTTTCATGCGCATATAATACAGAGCATTTTTGTAAGGATGGATGTTTTAGCTACTTTACTCTTCCACATTGGTGAATTGTGGTGGGAGTTTGTGGCTTGTATTACTAGTGCCAAAGTCCTGAGACTACACATACTGGCTGCAGGCCAAGAGGACAGTTGCAGTATCTCAGTAAATGGCTACCCCAAGGACAGTGCCACAATTAAAACAACTTAATCAGGCAGAGGACCTTGAGCTGTTTTTACTATCTTCAAGCCATGTGCTGATCAGGAGGTGTTGGGTTGAGCTGACTGGGCCATGACCTTTTCGGCCTGATTAAGAGAAGAAGCACCAAGAGATTTTAATGACAACGAGGAAGCTGTTTATCAGGATTATGATGAAGTGAAAAAGGCATTACTTGTCAGAATTTGCTAGTGGAAAGAGTATTATGCCATTAAACCATGTATAAATCTGAGCAGTATAGACTTGTAATAGAACCTGTCTCAAATATTGGTAACAAATGAAGACTAACAGCTGTGAGCATACTCAGTTTTACATGTTGATAAAGGGTTCTAAATAATAGCTACATTTTGTACTAGTGATAGCAATGTTGTTACACCTGAGAAAACTAAAACCTCTAGAAAGCTTTTTAATTAGTGATGTTATACCTCTAGACTGTTATAAATTATCTTCTAAAATGTTGGAGATTGCATTCTGTTACTGTGCAGTTGCCAAGTTAATTAAGTCCAATGTCTCAGCTGATGGCAGAGAACTACAAGGACTGTTTGAGTTAGGCAGCATGATGCCATATATAAAAGAGCAGTATATATATATATATATATATATATATATATATATATATATATATATATATATATATATATATATATACACACACAAGAAAAAAACTGTATCTAGCAGAGAAGTAAGAATACCATGTTTTCATTGTGAACAGTATTCTATTACTTAGATAGAAGTACAAACTGAGATTGGAAAGACAGTTCATTCTGTCATTGTGATTCGCAATTTGGCACATGATATGATAGTAAAGATTTTTCTTCACTTTGAAGAGTTGTAGAAGCAATGGGAGGAAGCTAGATCTTTTGATGGACCCCCATGTAAATTTAAGGAGGGAATCCAACATGTGAATAAGACAGCAGATATGCTTTGGCCAAACACAGAAAAAAATGTGACAGCAACCATGACATATATTTGTTGGAGTGCATGAATCCAGTACAGACCAAGATATAGTCTTAGAAAGCCTTAAAGGTGCAAATATTTGGCTAAGGATATTAAGAGAAGAATAACCTAATCAGTTAAGGTGATATATCAGAATACATCTCTGACCAAATAATTGAGTTTTTGAAAGTTTTAGATCCATATATGTATATATGAGTCTCATGGTTTTACAACATGTAGTTTCTAGACATTTTGTTTGTTCACATGTAGAAACAGTTTGTGGTAAGAACTAATTTGTTATTTGAGACCAAGGTGGTGATTGTGCTCTGAGTACTTTGCTTTCAGGAGTGTGTTGCTGGTTTATTAAGTGATTTATTTGCACTAGCATGGGTGTTTTTTAAGTTTTGGTTATTGTCGGATTTGATTCGTGTTCAGTTTGCATCAAAGGTCTTTGTTCTGATTTAATTTTGCTACAGTAAAGGAAGCTAATAAGTATTTTCTTGTGCTATTGTATTGTTGCCTGATGTCTGTGTTTTAAATGTGTGTTCATTTTTTTTCCCAGAATGATTTTTGTAACTTTTTACTATGGTTAAGCAAGTAACATCATGTGAAAAAAGTGGAGCTTGGGGGTGGGAGCTGGGAGGAGCATTTTAGTAAGTGGTAAAAAGTTGGCTTGTATTTACTTTAAGAAAATCTGGAGAAATAGGAAAAGGTTACTCTTGGTGTTGTGGTTTAAAAATATTGATGACAAGTGACACCGTTACTTTACTTGAACCGAGATCTCTGAATAAGCTATGGAAGATCAAATGTTTTTTGAATTGATTCAAAGGCAGTATGACAGAATCTTGTCTTTCCAGCAGGGGTCTATAGAAATAAAACCTCTAAAATATGTAGTGATGTAATCTGTATATCATTACATTTGGAGTGTGTGGAAGACAAAGAAAGGAAGCTCCTTTTGATATGCAAAAGTACTCACACATTTAAAGGAATGATTGGGTGTTTAGGTTATAGAAAAATGACAGAATTTTTGAAAAAAGTCATTAGGGATTCTGAAGGTATCTCTGCTGCCATTGACATTGAGAGTAGTAGAAAATATGGATGATTTTAGTGCAGTTTGTAATTTTTATGAGAATAGGTACCCTGGCAAATTTGTCTGAGGTTATGAACTTATTAATATAGATAGCAGTATGAAGTATATATTGGTTTCTCTGGTGGTGGTAGTAAAAATCTGTTGCTAGTGGTGGTCAACTTTTTACAAGCTGATTAAACTGAAAGTCCTAACTCTCTCTCTCCAGTCTGGTATAGGCTACTAGAAGGAAGTCTCTGTTAAGCCCCTTTTGGAATGTACCTCACAAGACATCTGCAGCAGCTGGAAAGGCCACAGAAGTACCTCACAAAGAGGATTACTGGCCTCAAAAAGATGCCCTACACTGACAGTCTCAAAAAACTCCAGCTTTACTCCATAGCATATCGCCTACTCCGAGGTGATCTCTGCCTAACATAAAACTATGTCAAACCCAGAGCTGTTGGGCATGCTACATGCTATACCTAAAGAAATCCCAATCCCTCTGAGCTACACACTCTAGGGACCTAAACCTTGTCAGCACAATAAACAGGACATGCTGGAGGGATAGATACCTGTCCCAGAGACTTCCCATACTCTGGAACAGGCTACCCATGTATGTCAAGCAAAGTTCTTCATTAGCACTCTTCAAGAAAAATCTTGATGAGTGGATGGGAAATAAGAAATATACCCTGGGGATCACTTCTGTGTCTCTGCTCGACAGTGGCACAAGAAAATAACTTTCTTGGGTGGCGTAAGCCAGGGTACCTTGTTGGCTAGGCTTATGTAGGTCCTCAGGCCGATAGCCTAGTACCTACCTATGAATCTATGGCAGAATAGCCTGTAAAAAAAGAACAAATAGACAGAATGCATTCATACACTAGGATATTGCAGCATGGAAATGTTCCAAAGCAGGCAGTTGAAGCATCAGAGTAAGCTGAAGAGCTTGGAAAACCAGGAGATGAAGTTCCTAGCAGAACTTTAGAGAAGGGAACACTCACTGAAATGGTGCAGTCTGAAAAAATGAAGTTAGGAAGTATGGGCAATGAACAATTTTAGTTGAATCCTAGATTTTTTGTTAAGCTAAAACAGATGTATGCTAAGAAGGGGAAATATAGTGTAAGAAAGCTTTCACTAGGGTAGTAAAAATGGAGGAACAATATTTGGCCAGAGTTCTAAACATATTTCTGTCAGTGTAAGCCCAAAACATAAAGGAAAGACCATAGACTAAAGATTTCTATAAATAAGGAAAAAATAAAATTGAAAATAAATCCTTTGCAAAGGGAGAACAAACTAGATAAGAAAATAAAATTGAGAGGATGTTGTCCACTCACCCTGAGGATGGGAAAGTGAGAGGGAGAGGAATGTAGAGAATACAAGGAAAAGGAGAAGGCAGTATATACTAGGAGACAAAAAAAACATTGAGGAGATGCCAGAATGAGCTGACCTACAGGTAAGCTGGTTAAATTTATTAACCCTGCACTAGTTATCAAAGGTGTTTCCACTCAAAATGGCTTTGGAGTTGGCAAATAGGAGATAAATTATCACCCAGACTGTAGCCCTGCCAGTCAAATGTGTACCCCATTCAGCCTTAATCATAAAGAGAATACATCATATGAAACATGTAAAGAAAATTTAATAAAAATTGTAACATAACAAAAAATCAATGAACATGAACTAAGATGAAACACTTCATCGAGCAGAGAAGAGATTTGTAGAGGCACATTTTACCAGAGGCTAATTAAGTCCTAAAAGATATTTGGAGGATCACAGAAGAAAAATTAAAAGAAAGACATCAGTCAAGGGGATATAAATAATCTTGGGGGGTCAACCAGTTCAAAAATTAACGGTCACTCTTGTAAAGCCAGAGAAGGAATCAACTAGTCATAGGCCAGAATATATAAAACAATTAGGCTCAAAATGTGTAAGCAATGGCAGCAAAAAGAACCGGAGAAGGTCTAATGCACAGCTACCATTCCAGGCCAATAATTTCTAATGAGGTGTGGAATAACAGACCACTGAGGACTAGAAACCTCCAGACAGTTAAACATTAGACAGCAGGAAATCCAGCCATTCAAGACAGAAGCCAGCTAGGGGTCCATTTATGAAGTTCTGAATGATCAAGAAATCATGGATAGTTTCGTTCCATGTCAGTGAAAAGATCCAAGCACCAATGGTCACAAAGATCCCAAAAAGCAGTATAAAAGGTGATGGTGGCAGAGGTCTCATCCCCCAGCATATAGAAATATTAGCTTACAGTTCCTGGAATTACCCCAGGATTCCAGATGGTTTTGAACTAAGAAACAATGGGCTTCTCATATAAGACAATTTCATTTTAATTCTGTCAAAGAAAATATGATCAAGACTCTGGGTTATCTTTCAGGAAAGGACACTACAACTACATGCAAATTCTTATTACCATTTTTATTAATATAAGTAGTGCCATTAAAAGAGATGATAGACTTACCTTGTAGTAGAGAAAATGTGCATAAACAGAATTGTTAACTTGCATTAGGAAGGCTACTATATGGTTAATAACAAAGGCTTTAAAGAATGATTATTCTGATTTATAAACCAAGTCAAAAGTAAGACTCAGTTATATGACAGTGTAACAGCTTGAAAAAGAAATAGTGACAGTGACATATATGTTGATCTAAGAAAGTGAAATAAACATGCATACTGAACATCAGAATTAAAATGTGGCTCTCTAGGCTGTCCATCTTCATAAGAAATGCAAGGTAATGTTTCACACTATGGCTGATTACTTAGAGCTGATAGAATACATTGTGTTGCCCAATCAGGAGGCACTAAAGACTAAGGAAGGGATATTGCATTAGCTGCAGGCATATATTTAATAAGGTAAATATACAGCACATCCACTTTTATTTTCTTACATCATTTCACAACCACAAAACCTCTTATATCATTTCTAATGTTATTCGCATTTAATGCTAAAATCCCTATATCATCCTTTCCCTTTTTTAAGTGTTTTATTTCTAGATCTTATTTTCTTTTCCTTCTCCCAGGTCTCCCACTAATTGATTTTTCACTATCCTGTTCTCGCTCTAATTGATTTTTCACTATCTTGTTCTTGCTCTAATTGATTTTTCACTATCCTGTTCTCGCTCTAATTGATTTTTCACTATCCTGTTCTCGCTCTAATTGATTTTTCACTATCTTGTTCTTGCTCTAATTGATTTTTCACTATCTTGTTCTTGCTCTAATTGATTTTTCACTATCTTGTTCTTGCTCTTCTCCTCTCCTTCCTATTCACTTTCTAAAATTGGACATCTGCTGTCCTGCTGTGTATTAATAACCTCATTTCAGACTGTTATTTCTTCTCTAAGTACCTCTTCATTGTTTCACCTTTCTTCAGTATCTCCCTCCTCCATACCACTCTCTCTTTCAATATCTTCTGTAATAATATTTTCTACTGGCTGTCTTTCTTCTGAGCTTTCCTCTAAATTAATTCTTTCCTTTTCTAATATGGGACAGTCAAACCTGATGTATCCAAATTCTTTACATTGTCTACAAAAAGGCTTACATTTTTTTTTTTTGCTGTATCTCCCCTCTCCCTCGATTGGCCACATCTTTGTTATAGACTTGCACTAAATAATTTTCATCCCCACAGTTAGGACATGTTTGGATTGACACCCCAGTCCAAATCCATTCATTTGTTACCATTCACAATTACCATATTTGAAATATGTTGAATTTTCCCCAATATGAACATCCAGTGTTACCCAGAATTCCCACCCTCCAGTCCATACATTTCTTTCATTACATATATATTTTTTAATTTCATCTGTTTTACTGTATAGTGAAAGAAAAACACAGTTATAACTCATGTTCACTCATATCTTAAATCCCAAACTGCATATTAATTTTCTTTTTAAGCTATAGTCTCAAGCTCTGAAATAAATCGTTTTCCATGGTGTTACTCACTCATAATTATTTCCAGCAAGTTAAAGCTTTCAAATGCCACTTCAAAACTTTTCATTTCCCAAATGAATTCATGTTCTTATGATTTTAATGTTAAACCCTAGTGGCATCTGTTCACAATGCCATCTCATTTTCTTTTTATTATTGCCACTGTTTGTCTTCTCTGTGGCTGTTGAGAAACTGAAAATCTTTGTCCCCTGTCCATTTCTTCTTCCATTCTTCCTTGCCTTCTTGCTTCTGCAATAACTTCTTGTTTCTTGTAACAAAAAACCCTTTTGAAAACTGGCTACACTGCCAACTGAGAATATCTCCATTGTTTTCTCTTCACCAGCAGTTGTTGGTGTTTTCAATCTCAATATTTTCTCTGCCATGTCAGTAAATTTAGTTTCTTCTCCCTCCTTTGGCTCTGACTGGTTCATCAAATTTATCAACACTTGTGTCTCTAGTCTTCCATTACCAGCTTTGTGAGTTATTTAATCTGCTCCTCTTTCCTTCAGTAACTCTTCTCCTGCTCCTCTCTACAGCTCTGGTGCACTTTCCTCCATCATGAGGTTCCTGTAACTGCAGTGGCAGCCCTCCAGCACTGCCTAGCAGATCAAGAGAGTGCTTCACTTCCTCTCTTCTATAGAGCTGGGGAAGTTCCTTGATGCTCTGGCCAAATTTTCCTTGTAGTATAAATACCACCTTGGATCTCACCTGAAAAGAGGCCACTAGCCTTGTGGGAGTAAACCTGGTCAACAAAGGATAATTAAAATATAAAGTCCATATATTCAATATTTATACAAAAATTTTACACACACACACACACACACACACACACACACACACACACATACACACACACACACCATCTATATTCCTCATTGGGGAGAATGATGGCTATTTGTAAAACAAGTAAAACTGTTAAGGAACAGGATGACAGTGGGATGGCTAAGTTGTACATTCAAACAGATATGTAACTCCAGCTTTATTGCAGCAAATTGAGAAAATGTGTCATTTTCTAGACACAATGTTTGCCCCAGCTATGTTTCAGTAAAAGCAATGCCCGCCCCCTCGGGCTGGAAATAAAATCAAAGCTTGCTTCAACCCTGGTCTCCTAGCTAAAAATACAATCCCTGCCCTGACCCTAACTCTCCAGATCACATCTTAGCTATCCAATTCAAGTCCCTCTTTATTGATTCAATAGCCAAGCTCACCACATCATTCTCCAATAACACCTCTACTCCACCCTCATCCCACACCCTCAACTCTAGTCTCAAAGACATCAACACTACTCATCTCCCCCTTTACCATACAACCCATCTCTCTACACACCATAAAAAAAAAAAACTACCAAAACTAAAACCATGCTCTCATGCCCCAGACAACCTTCCATCTAACTTTCTCAAGTTAGCTGCCAATGGCATAGCTCTTCCCATTATCATACTTATCAGTCACTCAATCCAAGAACCCCATGTACTCCTCCTCTGGAAGAAAGCGTTCATTATTCCCCTCCACAAAGGAGGAAACAATACTGAAATCTCCAACTTCCATCCTATAGCCATCCTGTCCCTATCTCAAAAGTCCTTGAAAAATACATACACTTGCAACTCCTTCCCTACCTCCTAGATGATCAACTTCTTTCCCCTACTCAACATGGATTTAGATGTGGACATAGTACTACCACTGCCCTTCTGTCCTTCCTTGACATCATCAACCACACCCAAGATTCTGCCAACATTGTATCTACCCTTCTCCTAGACTTATCAAAGGCCTTCAGTACTGTTTCCCACAACCTTCTCTTGTCCAAACTCTCTTTTCTCAATCTCTCCCCCTCCTCTTTTAACTGGTTTTCCAGTTACCTTTCTAATAGACAACAAGACGTCAAGTTTAACAATAATACATCTTCCTTCTTTCACACCCCAACAGGAGTTCCACAAGCCTCAATAACAGGTCCCTTACTTTTTAACATCTTCATTAACAATTTTCATCACTGCATTCTTAATACCAAACTTGTCCAATATGCAAATGATTCACCATAATTTGCTAAGCTCAGTCCCTCACAAACTCAAGCAACTAACACAGGATGTTTTCTCTTGTACCGAGTCTTGGATGCTGAATAATCACCTTGCTCTCGATGCATCCAAAACCAAAATCATAATCTTTACCTGATCTAAAAACACCTCTATCGATAAAAATTCCTTCTCCATAGACAGTCTGAATAAGGTTCCCATTGAAATCATCTCCCATACAAAACTTCTAGGTGTTATCATTGATGAACATTTAAAGTTTTACATTCATATACAAACTAGTATTAAGAAAACACACCAAATGTTCAGAATGCTGTATTGTCAAAGCCGTTATCTCACTCCCTCATCCAAACATATACTCTTAATTTCCTATCTCACCCCCTCTCTCTTGTATGGAGACCGTCTCCTCATCAACCTTAAATCCTTCCTAAAGTCAAAACTGTCATCCTGCTACAAAAGTTTGCTATCGGGACCAAATCCTCTTCCCACCACTGCGATGCACTCCACTCCTTGAACTCGCTGGAACTCCCTCACTATCTCTCTTACATTCAACTGTTAACTGCTCACAAACTCATTTTCAAACCCACTAACTGCCCTTCCCTCTCCTCCATACTCACCTTGCATCATCCTGACAGAATACTCAGTAACCAGAACCTCCTCAAAGTGTACAAACCGTTATGTGCGCCAGGGCAATTTCTCCTGTCTTTTTCCCTTGCTTGTGTATGGAATTCACTTACCCCCCACAACTGAATCACCCAAAACTGCTCCACCTTCAAGACCATGCTCCATTCCCATCTCTCTTCTCACTGGGAATGCTCATGCTGTCACCCCACCTGACTCCCTCTATTTTATTTCTGATCCCCCATCCTTTTTTTGCCTTTCTCATAACTCACCCTATTCACCTCTCACTGTTGCGCTCTCCTCTAATTCTTCCTACCTCTCACCTCATGAAACTATGAGTGCATATATGCCGGCACTACAAATTATACTTATATACTCCAAAATACTTGTGTTTTAATTTCATTCAGTGCTTTGTTACAACATCTTGCTCAAATGTTATTACTCTGTCTTATATGTTACTGTGTTTTAGTAGTTGTTGAAAATTGTATTGTACTTTCAACTTTGTTGATATTAGCTTTGTAATGTTTACATATGGAGCTTTTCTCCCCGAGCCTCCACTGAAAATGGGCTCATTTTCAGCCCAATGGACTTTCCTGGTTAATAAACTGCATATAAATAAATAAATAAATAAATGCAATATTCAGCCTGCCAGGGAAAGTGAGCTTCTAGTAGCTACATTACTTTTTTCTTCCTTGCATAGTCAATCTGGTCTCTGAAAGAAGTCACTACCTGATGTGACATAAACTTCAACTTGATCGAAGTATCATTTCTACTGGATGCTGTCCTTTTCCTCACTACAGCAATCCGTCAGAAGCCTGGTTCTTTTGTGTTTCCTTTTTTTTTTGTTGATGTCTCAGGTGTCACTGTAATTGTCATGCTGTCACCCCTGCTCAGGCTGTTAGGATTCATATCCTCTCTTGATTCACAGTCTAATGCCTTAGCTATTGTAGCAAACTGCCTTCTTTGAAAGTAATGCTGCAGTATAGAACAAATTGGACTGTGCTTTCATTGCCATTCTAACCACACTGAAGATTTGGTAAAGGGGTCTAGTCAAGCTAACAAGTAACGTTCCACCTGTGACTGCTATACCTTTACAAGTAGCCTGAATTATCTGCCTAACCTGACACTAAATTTACATGAACTGTTTTGGGCACTGTCCATCACAAATTAGGTATCAGGTATTCAAGCAACCTTATCTGATCCAGTATTCTAATAACACATCATGAGCTGGATTTCAAAACAATTAAATTTGGGGCAAGGCTCTACCCAAAGCGAGGGGTAAGGTTTCATTGAACACAGCCAATTCTGAATGATGGCTTCTGCAGTTACTTATGTAACATGTAAAAAATCCTTACATGGTGCCAATCGGTGACACCCATTGCTGCCAACAGTAAAGTTAATAAATGCACAGCACTATATAAAAAGGTATGTTTTTTATCTCAAATATTCCACTTTTTATGAATATCCTTTGCTGAATTTAATTGCTGTATACAAATATAGAACTGAGTTAACAAACACTATCTGTGCAGGAGTTCACCTATAGATCTAGTTTCATTGTGGTGCCAGTACCCCTCACCTTGCAGTGTGACTGTGAAATGCTGGCAATTACATTGTAAGTATTATCCACTATGTCCCAGGACTATATTTAGATATTGCTGGGCCTTAAATAAATGGTAACATACAAGCAATGTTATCACTGGTGGATGTTGTAGGTTTCTTTAAAAGTATCATGTGTTTCACATTATTGTATGCTACTGCTCAGGTGCACATATATTTGCATAGAAACCAATCAAACTAATGATGTGACCAGTCAGCATGCATACCAAGACTCCCATGAACATACTGTACTTCATTCCATTGCTCTGGATGAGGAAACAGTCTAATCTCAGTGCTGCCTGTCTTAGTCAACATGAAACATAATCTCAGTGCTGTCTTAGTCACCATAATACATAACCTCAGTGCTGCCTGTCTCAGTTCCCATGATACATAATCTCAGTGCTGCCTGTCTGAGTCACCCTGATACATGATCTCAGTGCTGCCTGTCTCAGTTCCCATGATAAATAGCCTCAGTGCTGCCTGTCTCAGTTCCCATGATACATAATCTCAGTGCTGCCTGTCTGAGTCACCCTGATACATGATTGCAGTGCTGCCTGTCTCAGTTCCCATGGTAAATAGCCTCAGTGCTGCCTGTCTCAGTTCCCATGATACATAATCTCAGTGCTGTCTGTCTTAGTCACCATAATACATAACCTCAGTGCTGCCTGTCTCAGTTTCCATGATACATAATCTCAGTGCTGCTTATTTTAGTCAATGTGATACATAATCTCAGTGCTGTCCATCTTAGTCACCATAATACATAACCTCAGTGGTGCCTGTCTAAGTCACCGTGATACATAATCTCAGTGCTGCCTGTCTCAGTCACCCTGATAGATGATCTCAGTGTTGCCTATCTCAGTCACCATGATAAATAGCCTCAGTGCTGCCTGTCTCAGTCAACATGAAACATAATCTCAGTGCTGTCTTAGTCACCATAATACATAACCTCAGTGCTGCCTGTCTGAGTCACCTCAGTGCTGCCTGTCTCAGTTCCCATGATGCATAATCTCAGTGCTGTCTGTCTTAGTCACCATAATACATAACCTCGGTGCTGTCTGTCTTAGTCACCATAATACATAACCTCAGTGCTGCCTGTCTGAGTCACCCTGATACATGATCTCAGTGTTGCCTATCTCAGTCACCATGATAAATAACCTCAGTGCTGCCTGTCTCAGTTCCCATGATACATAATCTCAGCGCTGTCTGTCTTAGTCACCATAATACATAACATCAGTGCTGCCTGTCTGAGTCACCATGATACATAATCTCAGTGCTATCTGTCTCAGTCACCCTGATACATGATCTCAGTGTTGCCTATCTCTGTCACCATGATAAACAAGCTCAGTTCTGCCTGTCTCAGTTCCCATGAAGCATAATCTCAGTGCTGTCTGTCTTAGTCACCATAATGCATAACCTCGGTGCTGCCTGTCTGAGTCACCCTGATACATGATCTCAGTGTTGCCTATCCCAGTCACCATGATAAATAACCTCAGTGCTGCCTGTCTCAGTTCCCATGATATATAATCTCAGTGGTACCTGTCTCAATCACCATGATGCAGTTGCTGCTGTTGTTTATCCTATCTTATTTCTGGAATGCTATAGTAGGGAGCACACACAATGCTGACCTGGATTCAGAAACACACACTGTGGAATTTTATTTCCAACAAGACTGTTCATATGCTATGCAGAAGCAATTCAAAAACCTCCATTGCCCTAAAGCAGTAAAAAAGCACCAGTTTGTAGCACAACAACAGCTATGCTGAGGAAAGTCACATGTAAATGCAGCATTCAGGAGGTGCAGATAATGCAAATTAGACATGTGCTCCCCAGAGCTTTCACTGGGAATGGAGCAGTGAGGTAGAGCAATTCAGAGAAAAGCTCTGCCGTTTTATTTGGGGAGCAAACAATAGAAATATGCAACATCTTTTGATGGTGTATATGCATTGATGTTCTGATTATATTCAAAAACATTTTTGATCAAAAACAGGGCTTAAAGCTTAACTTTTATTAGAAAAATAACAAACTAAACTAGAGCTTCAAAAATATGTCTTTTATTGCTTTTTAAACATAATTTAGTTATAAATGTTGGCCTTATAAGGGGAAGTGTTGCTTCATATACCTATTAATGTATCTGACAAAAATGGAACTGTTAAAACTGCAGCAGGTAAGTACAGTGAAGCGGTATGTGTGTGTGCATATGTTTGCATGTGTCTACATGTGTTTGCATGTGTGTGCGTGTTTGTTTGTAAGAGCATGTCTGGAGCTGTCTTACTAAGCTCACTTTTAATTGTGTGTATGTGTGCGCGTATGTGTGTAGAGAGGCGTGTGTGTGTGTGTGTGTGTGTGTGTGTGTGTGTGTGTGTGTGTGTGTGTGTGTGTGCATGTTTGTTTGTAAGAGCATGCCTGGAGCTGTCTTACTAAGCTCACCTTTAAGTGTGTGTGTGTGTGTGTGTGTGTGTGTGTGTGTGTGTGTGTGTGTGTGTGTGTGTGTGTGTGTGCACGCGTGCACATGGGGGGGTCTGCTTAATGTGAATCGGAAGCCTGTTCCAAAGAAGGAGCAGTCTGTGAGACACATATCTGTCTCTCTAGCATGTTTTATTTGAGTCGCTGACTAAATTTAGATCCCTAGATCACGTGACTCTAATGCTGTTTGACTTGCAGATATGTAGCAGCTCCATTAGGGCTGGATTTCTGAGTGCCTTGTAGGTCAGGCATAGGTCAGCCCTTAATAGTCATTTGGAGACAGAGTAAAAGGATAGGGCTTTAAGTCTATCCACATAGGATATGTTGTTTGCACCCTGTCTTTTCTTTGTGAGTAACCTCTGAGGGCATGCCAGCTGCTGTTAGTGCCTAGTTAAGTTCATGTCAATTGGTGCATTATACTTTATTATTGATATAATGAGGGCTGAGTAGAGCACGACTATAATTTCCTTGGTTAGAAGGACTAACTCACCACTGTGGAGACACAGTGGTGAAAGTTCAGGCCACTATCTATCCATGTACATAGATCTCTCACCTTTGAGTCTACTCTTAGGGGTGTGCTGCAATTTGTAATGTTGTAATTTGCAGGGGTATTTGACTTCCATTTAGTCTTAGACCATGGCTCTGTCACCAATATTTGTCTGATCTAGACCCTACTGAAGGATATCCGCATCACTGGAGGATTCAGTGATTGCCACCAGCTCGCAGTCAACAGCAAACTTTGTTATTCAGAGGCATTCCACATTAGCCTTGACTTCAGAGAAGTACATTCCTAACAGGAGCAGTCCCATCACTAAGCCCTGTGGTGCATCACTAGTAACTGGCCTCTTGCCTATTGTTTTTGGGGTTAGGTGGGGTTAATGTTGCAGGGCTGTAGAGTGGGGAGACTAGTTTTACCTTTATTTTAAGGGAGACTGCTTTCTGATCAGATCTTAGCAGTGAGGATATTAATTTGGGGGGGGGGGGGGTGCAGCACTATCCCATATCTGTGAGTACCTGATTTAGGATATTTGTTCCCCTAGTAGGTGTGCAGACTAGCTGCTCTAGGGCATTTGAAATTACAGAATCAAGAAATCTTTGGGCCTGCATGTCAGTGGTCTTGCATGCCTCCCAATTAATGGAGGGGTAGTTAAAATCACCCATGAGTGTAGTATTGGTCTGGATGGTGAGTGATTTTAGTAACTACAGGTATGATGTATGGGATTCCTGGTTCATGGTGGGGAACCTGTAGGTAACAAGAATATGGTAATGGATTTTCCCATGGTTAGTTGGACATGGAGTAGCTCAAGCATGTCATATTGTTTGACCAGCCTTGAGGTGTGTTTATCATTTATGTAGATAGATATACCTCTACCTTTAGCTCTTTCGTGTTCAGTTGGTGGTTGGAATGTATGAAAGGCATTATAGCCGTGTAATGCTAGAGTGCTTTCCGTTGTCTTAAGCCACATTTCACTAACTACACAGATGTCAGCATTCTACAGGGGAGAGCTTTCAGAGAGTGTAGTATCTTGTTGAGACTCCTTTGAGCAGTAGCACCTTTAGTTGCATAGAAATGTCTGTAACAGCCAAAATAAACCCAGGTCAAACTGCAAAAACAAGCTAACCTGGTGTAATTCACTTTAGCTGCTATATCAAAATATTGTTTTACGAGTGTAGAATGGGGCTTGATTGAAGTCTTTCCTTTTCTTCACTTAAGCTCATGCCTGTAAGTATATTAAACAAATGGTGTGATGTCAGCATTACATATTCCATGTCATATCTCATAGTTTGGTGGATACTTTTTATTTGTACGTTAACCTACTATGTTGTCTGTTTCTGTGTTGAATGAAATGCAGTAGAAGGTAGTTAAGAATATAATAATAATAATAATAATAATAATAATAATAGAAAATACATGAACTAAGTTATGTTTGTATCCTTAGGTCAGCCATGCCGCTGTTGCCCTGAGTCTCAGAGTCCAGGTGATCAGCAATGTTCTACTGTAAATCTCGTTCTGAAAGAAACAAGTCAGGTAAAAACTTTTCATTGTAAAACAGATATAGATTTAGAAGACCTATGAGTAAATGTGACTATCTAAATATCTATTTCAAAAATAGAGTGGTAAAAAATAATATCATTGAACAGATAGATGTTCTATGGGTTGAGTCACTGACTGTAAAACAGAAAGTGAGACTTATTAAAATATGTCTAGTGCAAAAGAATTGTTAAATGATAGCGTATGTTTTTTAATGACACTACAGATTTCTTAAAATCATACAGCACATCTTGTGAAGCATACATTCATACCACTGATGGTCCATGCTACAATATGGCAGCACATCACGGCAGGGTGTGAGTAATTCATATGTTAACTTCTCTGGGTGCATTGTTTGGTCATGGAAAAATGTATAAGTTGCCCACAGTCCTAACATGGTATTTTGCTGGTATACAATAGCATGATATAGAAAAGAAACATCCTACTTTTTTCAAAAAAAAAAAAAAAAAAGTCCTTGTATAACTGGGACTCCTTGAAAGGCTTATTTCTGTCACTGATGCAAGTCACTGAAGCATTTTTTTTTGTACAGAGAGGTGGACAGAGCAAACTAGTAATATTCCCTGTACCCCTGAACCTGGTAGGAAAGACTCTTCAGCCTAGAACATCTGCAATCCAGTTGTTCTGCTAAATGCAATATCATTTCTCTTTATTGTCCGATTAGGGTTAACTTCCATATTTCACTGTCTGTACATAACATTGCCCAATACCCTTTATCACTGACTGACCAACCTGTGGATTCTTCTCCTGACAAGCAGGTGCAACACTGCCAGCAGTTCATCCTCATCTGGTATCAAAACTTCTAACAAAATACACTTTTAAATCTGCACTGTTACTATAGTTAGGGAAAACAGGTGTCCTTCAGTTTATGAAAGGACTTTTGTGTGCCTCCAGCAGTACAGTATACCGCATTTCTTATAGGAAATGTTCTTGTATTTACCATGTAAAACCTGTAGATTTCTACATCAGCATCACAGTTTACCACCGCCATTGTCATAGTCAGTCAGATTGAATTAATCAGCAAGAACAGTTCATACTGACCACATAAAATACAAGCTCCTTGGCTCCTAGTAGCCTTTGTTTTGAATAATAACCTCACTTTCAGCTGACCATTTTAGACAATCAGTTTTTGCACAACATGTTCCATTCATGTCTTTCTTTTGTCCTCTTCCCAGCATTAACTTTCTCATCTTTCAACATTTTTGCCAAATTGTTTTAAAGTAGCTTTCCATATTATTGTCAGCTATATGCACTTTTGTGCCCATAACCACTCCTTTGATTTATTCCAGCCTTTCTTGCATTACATACTTCAAACTTTCTTTCTTGTACCACACATCCTTTATGTCTTTGTGTGAGCTTCTGTGTATGTGTGTGTTAATGGTGTATCCACACATGCATACATGAATTTACATGCTCTTGTTTAGTAACTAACATTCTGCCATGAATAACCAAAGAGAAAAATACAAAATATAATCCATGCCCACACCCAGACAAAACTCCTGACCAAATAGCCCATATCTTTAACTCCTACTTTATTAACTCTATTGCCAATATAACTGCCAACTTTTCTCTACCTCTTCCAAAAAATAAATCCCCACCCAACTCTTACCTACCTCAACATTATCAGACTTGCCCCCCTCCCCCTAACTCATCTACATGTAACCGTACCACCCTTTGTTTCCATTCCTCCTTTCCAACCACACCAACCCAGGACAACCCACACCCCTGGCAGAATTCAGTCTCTGTACCATCCCCACCACAACCATTAAAAACTCCTCATGAATCTATAGCCCTGCTCTAATGCCACTGATGGTATTCCATCAAAGTATCTCAAAATTGCCACTGACTCTGTGGCTTATCCCATTAGCATTCTAATAACAGATACACTCAAGAATCCTATGTCCCTAGCCTCTAGAAAAAAGCAATCATATTACCACTTCACAAAGGAGGACCTTGAGCAGAAATCTCTAACTTCTGTCCCACTGCTATTCTCACCCCCATCTCCAAACTATAGAAAACTGTGTTCAGAAGCAGCTACTTTACTTCCTCTGCAAAAAAGAAATGTTTTCCCAAACACAGCATGGGTTCAGACCTGGACATAGTACTTCCACCGCTCTTGTAACCTTCTTAGACTTAATTAACAAAGCTCTTAACTCAGGAAACATTGTCTCAGCTCTATTCCTGGGCCTATCTAAAGCCTTTGACATCATTTCCCACTCTATATTCCTCTCTCAACTCATTGACATAGGGCTATCAACCCCCTCCCTCAACTAGTTCAACTGCTACCTTTCAAACAGGGTACATGCAGTGGAATGGCAATACTCCATATCTCCCTACATTCATAACCCTACCGGTGTCCCACAAGGCTCTATACCAGGTCCCCTTCTATTTAACATTTGCATAAATAACCTCCACCAAGCAATTCAGCAGGGGTCTGTGGTTCAGTATGCAGATGACTCCACAATAATCTGCTCTGCTAATAACCAATCCCTATACAGCAAATCACCTAAACTGCATTCTCTTCACTAGAGACTTGGCTCCATGGCAGCAGACAGAGAGACCTGTTTACCTATGGGCAAACTAGGTCTGCAGGATTGTGCACAATGCTTACAAGGGTTAATAATATAGCAAAGTATATGCTCCAAACACAGTACAGGACAGTGTATACAGCGCAGAGTACTGTGGAATACCATTTCAGTTATTGTGTACTAAAGTTGAACAAATAATCTGTAATGGTACATGGACTGCTATTTAAAATAAACAGTCAGGGGAAGTGTGTGTACTGAATAGGAACACAGAGGTGAATTGTAAGAATGAAAATAGGGAAAGAGGACAAGTGAAACATCATAATGTACAGCAGATGAGGGCATGTAAATGGATGACAGTTGTAGCAGGAACACTAATCACATATTGACATGGTACAGTACAGACTGCACAGTGAAAATGTATATTATGTGACTGTCATACAAGCTGACATAACAATGGAGAGGATGTCTTTGTGATATAGGCATCTTGATATGAACAATGGAGAGGACGTCTATCAGAGATGTTATATAAAATCAGAGTTGGGTGCACATTGTGAAGCTGTGCAAACTGATTTGCCTGAATATGACACTAATGTCCGCAGAGGTTTTGAACAAATGGGACACAGATACAGGCTCATGGACAACAGTAAATAGAAGCATGCACAATCATGGACAATATCAGAATGATACCAACAGTAGTCCCATGTCTCTGACATAACATAAGTGATTCTGAGTGATCATAGATGGTTACGCACAAATACTCTTATACAACTACTATGACATGTCAGCAATCAATGAGGGTAATCAAGCACACCAACCTGGCACTGTAACATCTGCTGGAGGTGTTAGGAGTGACACTGCTATACCTGTATGTGACATTATGATAAGTCCAGTCTAGTTGACTGGTGCGCATGGCATATATATATATGGCACAATGCTTACTGTCATGAATGTAACCCATGCCATCAATGTTGTCAAACAGCTATGTGTGTACTATGTGCATCACTGGAACAGGTATCACACATGCATCTGGTATAACACCTCAATGGGGGATTCCACGCCATCAGACAGTAACGTTTATGCAACAAAAACAATATCTAGGTATGGACAATAAGATGTGTGGGAGCTCATTGTGGCTGGAAGATGTGTAGACAGGTACATGAAGCAGGGTGCATTGTACTCATTTATGTGATGAAGGATGTGCACTATGGAGGTATTATGGCCTTTGATGTGGATGCCTTGCACATACTCAGTAGTTGTGCTACATACTAGGGAGTAGTCACCACTGTGGTCACATGCTGGTAGATCTTCCACATACCATCTACCCCAGGACACAGGTCACATACCAGTTAATTTGTTTATAGGGGTGTGATTTCTACATTATTATTGGTTTGTACATTTGTTTTCACAATGTAACAAACCCCCCCCATTTTTGTTTCATCTCATGTGTTGTCATGGCTGTGGCAGCAAACTTTGGTGTGTGTTGGTACTGTCTGTATTATACTAATATCATAGTTGGAGTCAATGTTTGCCCACAATGTGTAGTCCTCCAGACAGCTGTTTGGACACAGGATGTGTATATCATTTTTGCCATCTGTGGCTTAAATAATGGACAGGCCTACTAGACAGCTATGATGTACAGACCAGATCACTGGACTCAAGATAGAGGTCACTTCACACATTTCAACATATTTAGATGCCACATATGTGATCCAGTGGTCTACCCACATGGTGATATAGGTGTTTATGGCCACTTCAGACAGTGCTGAGTGAATACCTCAGTGGTGATTAGTGCCAAATGCTTTGGCCAAGTTGAGTTCCACAGGATGATAGTGCTGTCATCATGCATGCCCTTGATGATCTCTTTGAGGACATCTAAGAGATGTAACAGACATGGATATAGCATTAACAACTCACACATCTTTTGCACACATCCGGGATATTACCAGTGTCCATTTAGAAAAGGTCCATGATTACATTTTGGTATATCTCACGGATGAGGAGAGTCAGAATGTGTCTTTACATGCATTTATCAGGTGCTGCCCCCCCACTCAGATGGATACATGTTGATATACACCCTTTTATGGGAACATATTCCATTTAGAGGATGTGTTGAAGTGGGAATCCAACCATATCAGGTAGGTGTATATTCTGAGTCATGCTATAGGTGATCTGTGATGTTGTCATGGCCCATTGATTCTGTGTGATAGGCCTGGATGAAGGTAAGACAGTATATACTGCCTATCATGATCTGGCCTAGGGTTTGGACACAATCCCCCACTTAGGTATCATTGAGTAATTTTCCCATCTGGGGATTAACCCTTACATCACTAGATGGATAACCAATTGGCTCACTGACAGAACACATACTGTGAAAGTTGATGAATCAACCTCTACCAGTAAGCTGTCACAATTGGTATACCCCAAGAAACTGTGCTAGGCCCTTTACTGTTTAGAATCTATTTCTTGACACTCCAGGCTAAAATATATGGCATTTGGCTTAAAAGGTTTGCTGATTATTGTATATTGGGTGCAATCATTCAGTCCACCAATGATGTTAACATATTACAGAAGGGGCTAACATGGACAACTGATTGGCGCCAAAGCCACACAGTCTACAAATAAAAGCAAAAAAATTTGTCATTATGTTTGCCTTCTGAAAAGTGGAATTCTTGACTAATTACAGCTTTGACAACACCACCCTTATGCTCAAACCCAGTGGTGCAAGACCTACATAGGAACACACGTAGATAATAGTCTGAACGTTGACCACCAAGTTTCCATAGTGTTATGGAAAGGCTATGTTGTGCACCTCATAAGTCAGTCTACTGTATACAGATCTGATGATGTTATAGCAGCACTGTACTCTACTCTCATCAGGACACGAGTAAAGTATGATGCTCCCTTTTGCATGTACCTCACCAGACATGTGTAGCAGCTGGAGAGACCATAAGGGTGCTAGGATGTATTCTGATGAACTGAAAGTCCTATCACTGTAATGTGTATCATACAGGATGAGGTGACATATGCCTGACTGACAGGCCAGTCTCTGACCCTGCAATGATGGAAACACTGCACATCTGCAAATCAGCTATAGCTGATGACATCAGCAGAGTCTGGTGACAGGAACATGGTAATAGCAGTGTCCCATATGCTAGTGTAAAATGATCTCTCTAATGTCAAGCAAGTACGCACACACACACACACACACACACACACACACACACACACACACACACACACACCAGTTGACTGCAGTGAGAACAGAATCCCTACCTATCTAAGTACACCAACTAGAGAACTCTGTATTTTATACAAGTGCCATGGTACAAGTCTGACTTTTACAAGACTGCAGGACAACTTATACTGGATGACATCAGCAGTGGATGTTGGAGAGAAGATGTTGGGATGCCTGTATGAAATGGATGTGCAGGCATCTACAAGTGTCAAAATATTGGCAATCCGTAGGACTGGAGTGGTAACTTCAGGATACACACTTATACTCTTCTGACTAGATAGACACAGACACACCTCCCATGTGACTGCAGTGAGATTAGAACCCCTACCTAAGTACACAGACTAAAGAAGTCAGTATTTTATGCAAGTGTCATGGCAAAAGTCTGACTTTTACAAGGCTGCAGGACAGCTTATAGTGAATGGCATCAACAGTAGATGTAGGAGCGAAGATGTTGAGAGGCCTACATGAAATGGATCTAAACTTGTTTTAGCATTGTGATCAGTGTTTATTGTGTTTCTCCATTTTGCTGCACAAATACTAGCCAAAAAAAGAAAGGAAAATTAGGAGAAAGGAAGAAAAGAAATCTATTAAATAAACTGCATCACAAAATGTACGTTGGCACACATGAAATATTTTTACACAGGGCAGGACTCCAAAGAGCATTCAAAACACAGTAAGGGTGTTTTATCCCTCTTTGCCACAGAAACAGCTTTGCAGCAGAAAATGAAAATCATTGTCCTTAAAATGTCAGAGAATATTACATGGCAATAATACAGTTTTCTACCACTGCAGGGGGGGTTAGATGTTACTAAACAGAAACTGTGAAATGTATACTGCTTACTTACTTTTAAAACACTGTGTGATGTCCAAACACTGGGCCAGTAATCAAGGAGCCTGAATTCTCACCAATGACACTGGAGAGGGACTTTCACTTAGAATGCAAATGGATACACTCAATATTTTCAGATGCAGACCTCTCTGCATCAAGCACAATTTCTCTTAAGAGCACACAGGGAACATATTCAGTCCAGGGGCTGTTTCCTCTTTATATCTGCCCAGACCCCCAGTAAGACTCCCCACTGGCACAGCTCAGATTTGAGTCTTTAGCTGGGATTCCAAGCTAAATACTCCTACACCCTCTCTGTGTGAAATCAGTGCTTTGTTTCCTTGGTCTAAGCAGCTGACACACAGACACACACACACACACACACACACACACACACACACACACACACACACACACACACAATACACACTCAAAGCTTAAATTATTCTCTAAATGGCCCAGCCACAATGAAAAGTTTAAATATATTTAATACTAAATAATAAAAGAACATGAGAATACTAAATATCTATTTACAGTGAATGCCAGAGTTTCAGTCACAGGGAATATTAAAAATAACATTGATGGAAAGTTTCACACAGTTATAGAAAACAGTATTTAATTGCTCTCACTATCTATTCCTGATTGACTAAAAGAATTCCTGTTCCTGCTTACTGAATAGAGCAAGGCAATATGGGTGAGTGGTCAGTGTTGTCAGATCCAAGACAGAATAGAGAGTGCTGACATCAAACTCCTACTAATATCTAAATATTATTTTGGCTAACAAAATAACATCACACACATCTGGTCATTTGATTCTGTTTCCCATGCTATCACCAGCACTAGAAGCTGACACGATTATAGCACCACACAGATACACACAGACAGAGCTTTCCTCAGATCCCCTGGAAGTCATAAAAACATAAAACCATTCCACTCTTCCTACAGGAGCTACCAACTATTTTGTAGCACAAACATTCTGTCTCTGGCTCCATTAAAACTGTGGGATAACATCTTTATGGCTTAATCCATAAAGTAATTTAATTTCAAGAATATTTTGTAAAGCCAGGTGTATTCAGATTAAACTCTTCACTTCCAGTCTATGCAGTTACAATGTATACATTTCATTCAGTTACAATAATATATGTACATTCCTTTTCCTTACAGAAGGGCACACTGTTGATACATTTTAACACAAGAAAACCTCACAAATACATTTTAGCACAAGCATCTGTGCAAATCAGTTTGATATACAAATGATGTAATTATTTACAATATTCTAGCTAGCTGTGATGGCATATGTTAAAAATCCATTGCCCTATTTCTCCTGGAATGGCTGGCAGTACCACCTATCATCACACCTCTCTATCCTTTGAAGACTCAAGCTAGTTTTTCAAGTGAGAAACATTGCTTGTGAGAAATAAGCCTAGCTGGGAATACATTACCCCATACCCTGTCTTGGGAGCCCATCTGCATTGGCATTACTAACCCCACTACAGTGCTGCACAGTCTTATCACATGCATGCAACCCTAGGCTCCATCTTAGTAACTTGGAATTTTGCTGGCTGGCTTACTGTAGCCGTGTTAAGGGAATGTGGTCTGTAACTACAGTGAATTTTTTTCCATACAAATAGGGCTGAAGTTTCTGTAGTGCTGATACTATGACTAGATATTTTCTACACCTGCATAACATTCCTCCCTGGGTTGGAGTCTATGGCTGAGATATACCACTGGGTGCTCTTCTCCCTCTGAAGAAACCTGGCTGAGTACAGCCCCCATCCCATGATTTGAAGCATCCACCGGCACAACAAATTCTGGACTCCTGGATTACCTAGATTACCCCCAGTTCCAATGTTTCCTGTATCTCCTCCCTCACAGTCTGTCTGATTCTCTCAGGAATGCTTTAATGGGCCTGTTTGATTGGTGTTTGGGGTACTGTATCCACATGGTGCTGCACCAGATGGGTGCACCCAGGTTTCTCAGTGAACATGCCCCCAGACTCCTGTAACACTGCTCAGATTTCTCAAACTTGAGTAGGGGATAGCTGCTGGGACACTGCTACCCCTTCCACATAGGTGTCAATCCAAGCCTCACTGAAGAGATCAGTCACTATATCCCAGTCAGACTCCTCCTGCCATCCACTGCAAATATTCAGCACCAGAGCCTCCCTATCATGGCAAGGTTTCATCATGTTAACATGGTACAATTTGTGCCTCTGCCTCCTGCCTAGCAGTTCTACCACATAGTTAATATCACTGACCTTTCTTACCACTTCAGAGGGTCCCTCTCAAACTGTCTGCAGCTTATTCTGTCTGACAGGAAGGAGCACCATCACCTGCTGCCCCACAGCACACTCTCTGCCTAGAGCATTCCTGTCATACCAGACCTTTTTCTACTGTTGGGATCCTGCCAGATTCTCTTGGGCCAAGCCCCTGAGCTCCCTCAGCCTTGTCCTCAGGTTTAGGACATATGGCACAATAGACAGATTGTGGGATTCACTCTCACTCTTCCACTTATCATGAATGAATTCTAAAGGTCCCCTCACACTATGCTCTTACAGCAACTCAAAGGGTGAAAAATTCCTGGGGTACCTTTCTGTAAGCAAACAGATGAGGTAAATATTTGTCCCACTGTCTCTTAAACTGGTCTGCAAATGCCTGTAGCATGGTATTTAGTGTAGAGTTTAACCTCTCCACAAGGCCATTAGTCTGGGTATGGTAGGGGTGGTCTTTAGGTGCTTCACCTCACAGTGCTTCCACAGACAAGCCAGCAGGTCTGACATGAAATTGACACCTCTGTCAGTTAGTATTTCTCTCAAGAAACCTACCCTGCTGAAAATCTCTAACAAAGCACTTGTCAACTTTTCTGCCTCAGTGGAGGACAGAGTCACTGCCTCAGGGTATCTAGTAGAATACTACCACCAGGTTATACTTCTTCCCTGTGGTGCTTGGGGTACTCAGAGGCCCCACAATATCCATAGATACCCTCTTAAATGGCTCCTCAATCATAGGCAAATGTATCAAAGGAGCTTTAACCTTGTCCTCTGCCTTGCCTACTTTTTGGCACTGCCAGGCTAATTAAAGTTCTGCATAATACATATCTTGGAATGTTTTATGCCCATATGACCTGCAAAAGGAATGTCATGGGCTATGGCTAGAAGTGCCAGATAGTAGGCTCTAGGCACTAACAACTGCTGTATTACCTCACCCTCTAGTCCTCATTCAGGGGTCTACTCTCCACATAATAACCCTTTGTTCCAGTATACAGCCTGTCCTTTTTCTTGAGAATCAGGTGCCTCCTTAGCTACCTCCCTCAAGTCTCTTTGTGTAGGGTCTGAGAGCTGAGCCTGTTTCAGCTCTACTTTTGTGACTTTTCCCAGCTCCCATTCCACGGGAAGTCTGATATCCTCTGACAGCAGTGGCTCACTCAGCCTGGCTGCTACCACTCACCTCTGCCGTTGCAGTCACTCTGTCCAAGGGAACATCACTACCTACCATCAGCTGTGGCTCACCTTCAGGATTACTGCTACAGGGTAGCTCCCACCTTGAAATAGCCACCTCATCAGCTCTGTCTTCAGGTATGAGGTCTGTCTGGGTCTCCCCCTAGGTAGCAGACCAACATGCCTGTCTCCAAGCCTAACTGCATATAATGCTAGGCACACAAGTTACTGCATTATCAAAATCATTCCTTATCAAGACATCTGCAAGGAAATCCTCAAACTCACCTACCTACTTGTTTCCTTTTCCACTCTCCCAGTCAAAGTGAACCCTGGCCAAAGGCATTTGGAATGGGGTCCCCCCAAAGCTCTGACTGGAGTGAACGGCTGAAGCAAGCACTGTTCATCTTTAACCCCTGCAGGCTTCACAATGGCTATATCAGAGGCTGTGTCTATTTTAGCAGTGGCCTGTTTTACATACACTAAGATAGGCGATAACCTCTTGTGATAGTTTGGTACCCCCATTGTCTCCAGACAATGTACCACTGGCATACTGTTATTTCCACTTGCTGGCCCCCCTACCTTTTGTTCCCCACCTTGCATCCATGGACAGTCATATGCTACATAGCCCAACTGGTTACATTTAAAACATTTATCCCATGATCCTGGCTGGTACCTGAACTAGTGGAGTCCCCTATTACTGACAGACCCTGTTGGGGAGGTTTAGGCTGCCCACCATCGTTTCCCTTATATCCATGTACAGCACTGGGTATCCCTTTCTTGTGCAGTGATGCCCTACTTGTTAAGCAGAGATCCCCTTTTCCCCAGCTCATCTGCAGAGTTGCACTCTCGGTCTGCCAACCACATTCTCATGTCCTCAGGCAAAGTGCTAAGGGCTTGTTCCCTCTCCAAAAGTTCTACCAGCCCTTCAAAAGTGGTGACCTGACACACACTCACCCACCTATGAAAATAAGTGCTTAACGTAGCAATATAATCACACACACTTTCATCTACCTTGCATCTATGCTCATGAAACATTTTTCTGTAAGCTTCAGGTGTTAACTTAAAACATTCTGGTAAACAACATTTAACTTTATCATAATTTAAACAATCAATATCATAATTTAAACAATCAATATCAGACAGTTTAGAAACAGCAGTTACAGCTTTACCAAGGAGTAAGGGGGTCAGAAACCGTACCCATTGGTCAACATTATAAGATTTACAAAGTCTTTCCAAATATATGAATAAAACTGTCAAAATTATCACCCTCTGTAAATTGTTGAAGAAATTTACTGACCTTTATTGCTTCTGGGGTTCAGTTATTCCCTTCCCCATTACCCCCATGATCCTGTTGAACAGTCAGCATCTCCCTCTCATGTCATTGTTGCTTCTCATTTTCCTCAGTCTCCAAACACTGCAGTCTCTCTGCTGATACCAATTCCATCTGTTACTCATTTTCTTCAGTCTCCAAATACTGCTGATTCTATTTCCAAACATTTGGCCTCCAGTTCAAATCTCTTTATCACCAGATGGATTTTTAAGTCCTCTGAGGAAAAGCTGAATTGTCCTTTTTCTGAGGGCTACAAATTCCCACCACCAAAGTGGTTGGCATCCTGGTTGCTGATCTGAGCTACAACTAAGAATTAAATCATTTCCTCTTTAGTCAGGTTGGCATGCACCATTCCTTTGGCTTCACACATCTTGGCCAACTGGTTCTTTGTCAACTTGCCATAATCCCCTGCTGACATTTCTCTTCCTCTCCCTGACTAAACCAAACTAACAATAAATAAATAAATAAAACTCTTGTGATATGAAACTCTGAATATCTACCTAGTGGCTGCTGAGAGAATGTACACCTTTAGTGACAGCAGTTTACAGGCTACATAAGTTCAATATCCACACCACTACTCACCAATAAGTGATGATCCCACTCTGGGCTAGTAATCAAGGAGCCTGAATCCACACCACTAGCACTGGAGAGGAAAGTTCACTTGGAATACAAATGGATACACTCAGCATTTCCAGATGCAGACCTCTCTGCATTGAGTACAGTTTCCCTTAAGACCACCAAGGGAACACACTTAGTCTGGGGGGCTGATTCCTCTCTATATCTGTCCAGACCCCCAATAAGACTCCCCACTGACACAGCTCCTTAGCTGAGCTTCCAAGCTAAGTTCTCCCACACTCTCTCTGTGAAACCACTGCTTTGTGTCCCTGCTCCAAGCAGTTGGCACACATACTCTGAGATTTTATTTGTGCGTGCACACACACACACACACACACACACACACACACACACACACACACACACACACACACACACACAGAGACCTGGGAATGGCTGGCACAGATTCACCTGCTGTGCCCCCTTCTGCCCAGACTATAAGGTAGTTATCACTGCCAATAGAACCCCTCCCAGCTACTTTAAGTCTCTTACAAGGGTACCCAATTATACTGAGTGAAATTAATATTAATACAAATGGTAATGTTGACTAAACAGCCAGGCTTTGAGGAGTGACCAGAGTTATCACCAAATAAATATATGCAAATACTCTCAAGGCTTAAATATTCTCTAAAAGGACCAGCCACAATGAAAGGTTTAAATATATTTAATAATAAACAATAAAAGAACATGAGAATACTAAATATCTATTTACAGTAAACACTAGTTTCAGTCACAGGGAATATTAAAAAATAACACCTAGATAGTTTCACACAGTTATAGAAAAACAGTATTCTATTCCTAATTGACTAGAAGAATTACTGCTCCTACTTATTGAATAGAGCAAGGCAAGATGGGTGAGGGGTCATTGCTGTCATATCCAAGACAGAATACAGAATGCTGAGAGCAAACTCCTGCTAATATCTAAATATTATTTTTGGCTTATAGAATGACATCACACACATCTGGTCATCTGACTCTGACTTTCCCATGCAATCACCAACACTAGAAGCTGACAGGATTTTAGTACCTATGTGTTACCATGCACCCAGAGAGCTTTGCTCAAATCCCCTAGAAGTCATAAAACCATAAAATTATTCCACTCTTCCTACAGGGGCTACCAACTATTCTCCTGCACAGACATTGCATCTCTGGCTCCATTCAAAACTGTGGGATAACATCTTTATGGCTTAACCCATAAAATAATTTAATTTCTTTTTTTTCAAACACCTTTACTGAACTATTACTTGTAACATAGACAAAATTACACTCATATAAAAGTAATCAAACTATATTAACATAGCAAACATTATACTTCACATATATTAATATATATCATATAGCCTAAGCAATATTACATAAATTATTCAATTCCTGCCGTTTTTAACAAGAAACATCTTTATTAAACTATCACTTACTACATAGGCAAGTATACATTTATATAAATGAAAACAAAACACAATGATACAATCCAAGTTGCAAGCATTTTACATCACAAACCATACTGACACACTCCCATTTGCAAAAATTATACATCACTTATAATCTACCCAGTCTTTCTCACTCAAACATTACATAGGTCACTTAAGTCCTGCCACCTTTTAGACCCAATTCTTCCCTTGCATATACCATTCCCACAATTCCCATTATTTCCCATGTAGTTTGCTCCTACCCTTTTCTAAAGATCTCAAGTCCAGTTGTTTTCTCTCTGTTATTATATTCATTCCTTTCAGTATAGTTGGTTTAGACTTTGATTTCCATTTTCTAGTAATTCCTTTTTGGCAACCACCATTATTAGACACAGCAGGGCCTTACCATGTCTAGGCAATACTGGTTCTGTATCATAGCTCAGAAGAATCATCTCCCTCGTCAGACTAATCTGCCCACCCAGCATCTCTGACAGTGTATCCTGCAGGGAATCCTTAAAGTCTGCCAACTCACTGAACTCTCAGAAAATATGTTCCATTTATCTCTTTCTTCCCCTTCATACCCCTAACACCCGCTGTCTGCCTGAGGAAATACTCTGGAGTCTACTTGAGGTATAAAAATATCTATGTAAATATTTCCAGGCAAAAATCCTAAATTTCCTAGATTTTGTTGCATATTTGGGAGACATACATATATCCATCCATTGTTTCTTTGTAAATTTCTTACCCTATCTCTCTTCCCAATCCTTACTAACCTCCTCTGATTGATTCTTATAGTTATCATGCAATATTTTATATGCTGTACTAATGGCAGTTTCTGTTCTAGATTTTATTATAAACCTCTACCAATGCTGTTCTTTCATTTAGGACCCCCTATTCATTTCTTTTTGCCGGTACTCTAATATCAATCCCTGATAATGAAGGCAATCTCTAACCTGCAGTCCAAATACATTCTTAGCATTTTCCCATTCTATCAGCTTTCCCTCTGTAGATATTTGCTCCCAATACATTGGTTCCTTTGCCAGTTTTCTCCAGTAAATTCCACCCCCCCTCTTTCCTATTGTCTGTATCCCTAATTGCAGTCATCCATATCAGCAGAATCTCCTTTCTCCATCCCCATGTTGGTTTAGTTCTTAGAATACTTTCTGCTACTTTATGAATATAATATTCTACATAATTATTTTTATTCTCCTTGAAGGCCTGCATCCAAAGTCCCAGTCTATCCTTGTTTCTTGAGCTTCCCCCATGCTTCATCATCATCCATTTTCACTTTAAATTATAGTTTTCTGCTTGTGGTATGTATAAGAGTCTTAACTGTGTAGCTCTGAAATACCCCTTCAAATTGGGTAATCCCAATCTGCCCTGTTCTACTGGAAGAATCAGTTTATCCCACTTGACTCTTGCCATCTTCCCCTCCCAGATAAAGTCCTTCAGCTCTTTATTAATTCTACCAACAACTACTCCTCTGGTTGATAAAAATATGCCTGACCTGTGTATAAGACTAAAGGGACTGAAAATATTTTAATTGCTTGTATCTTATTATCCATATCCACATAACAAAGCTTCCATTTTATCAGTTTTTGTATTATCTTTTGTTTAGTCTCTTCCCACATATCCTTAGCTACCACATTAGAATCATTTTAATCCATACTCCTAAATATTCATTTTATCATGTCCCCATAAATATGGGTATTCCTGAACGAGTTTATATATCAGTACATAATTTACTGCTATTGCCTTTGTTTTAGCTTCATTAATTTTATATCCCGACAAGATCTGAAACTGTCTCGAAATGTTCCACAGCACTGTATTGTCTTTTTTCTGGTTTTGTCAGTAACAAAAATAATATCATATGTCAATAAAGCCAGCTTTTCTTGACTACTATACCAAAATTCCCCTGCCTGGTTCCTCCGCTTAAACAGAAATTATCAGGGAGGACCCCACCAACTTTAAATTTTGCCTCCGATCCCTCATATATTGTTCTAATCAACCTTATACATTTTTCAGGAAATGCAAATGCAAATGCTTCATTGCCCTGCTCATAAAGTCCCAGCTTACTCTGTCAAATGCTTTCTCTGCATCAGGACTCACCAACAACAAGGGTATTTTCTTACATTTTACTTCCCTCTGGATCATCAATGTTCTGTTAATGTTGTCATATGTTTGCCACCACTCAAAAACCACATTGATCCATATTTATCCGTTTTGGCATTACTTTTGCCATTCTTTTAGTCACTACAGACATGAACACTTTATAATCATGGTTTAGTATTGAAATGGGTCTGTATGAAGCTGGATCTGATGGATCCTTATCCTCTTTAGGTATTACAGCTACCACCGCTTTCTTCCAGGAAAGTGTTACTTCTCCTCCTCTTAGGATACTGTTAAACAAAACCTTCCAGAACTTTAACATTTTTTCCCTCCTAGCTTCCAAACTTCCACAGGAATACTACCATTCCTGGGGAATTTACTGTATATTGGTTATACATCACAATTTTTATCTCATCTCCTCGTATCTTGTTAGTAATTGAACCTCATCTACCTCTGTCCTTGGCATATTTAATTTTTCCATAAACATTTCCATTTGTTTCTTTTCTTGATTTTCATGTTTCTCTGCTTTATAGAGACTGTCATAGAATTCCAAAATATTTCTAATACCTCTACAGGATCTATTGTTACCTTTTTATTTTAGGTTCCCTAAGTTTGGTGACAGCCATTTCTACTATCTGTTGCCTTAGTCATTATGCTAAAAGTTTTTGTGATCTAGTGTTATTATCAAAAAAAACAGTTGCATAACAGCAATCTTTCTAAGCTCCTGCATATTATCGAGGTAATCCCTTATTTTCTGCCTAGCATTCAGCAGTTGATCCTCTTCTTGTTCTGTGAGATTCCCCCTATTCTGCAATACTTTAACATTTGTCATTCCCTCTAAATAATTCTTGTTGCTTCTTAACTATAGCTCCCTTTCTTTTATTTCCACCCTATTTTTAAACTCCACCTTACTTTTATCCCACTCCCTAGCTATATTTTCAGAAGAAATCCAATTGTACAATCCAAATTGTAGCTTGCTACAGATCACCCACCATGCCACAGGATTCCCACTCCTCTTTTCTTGATATACTGGAAAATATTAGGGTTCAACCAAACACACTAATAATGGGCAATTTCAACTACCCCACCATTAACCGGGAAAACTACTCATGTACCAACTCCTTCGCTTAATACTTTCTGGAATTCATAAACTCCAGTGCCCTGGATCAACTTATCCACACCCCCACCAGGGGCAACAATATCCTATATCTAGTCATTACCAACATGAGTGACTGGTTTTCCACACCTGAAGTCAATGCCTTATTGGTCCAATCCGACCGTAAGCTAATTACCCTAGATATCCACATCCTGCCCCCACCCCCCCATTAAGGAAACCATGGTAAAAAAATTCTCCAAGGCCAACTTCATGCTTCTTAGGACAGAAGTGGTGAACTTCATGACACCTATGCAGATGGACAGTACAGTTAAGACTACTGATCCTTACACAATTGCACTTTATAAGCACTTACACGAGTGCATGGATCATGCTATCCCTAATAGAACCAAGATGTTATCCTCCAAAAATAGGAAGCCAATCTGGTGGTCCCCTGCCATAAACAAACTGTACAACAGAAGGAAGAAACTGTTGCAAAAGAGAGTAAAATCTCATGAGTGGAGGAGCTCCCTGATCAGCCTCAGTAAGAAGCTGCGATCCCTGATAAAATCCTCCAAAGCTAGTTACAAAAACAAAATTGCAACTGATTCTAAAGACAACCACAAAGCATTCTATAGCTATGTCAAGAATCTCAATGGCAACACTCAGATCTGCTCTGAGTTACAGCACAATGGCACTAAATATAGAGACCCAACTGATACTGCCAACATCCTGGCAGATAGGTTCAGTGCTAACTTTACCTCGCTCTCACCCCCTAAAGAGCCCATCTCTATGCTGGAAGAATGCAAAGTTCCTGTAATCATGGCTGCACAGGTAAAAGCCACACTCTCCAAAGCCAAGAACACAGCATCAATGGGCCAGACAACATCCCAGGCTGCATTCTACATGAACTACAGAACGAACTGGCACCCCACATAAGCACCATGTTCAATTATAGCCACACCTCAGGCTTTGTGCCTGCTGAATGGCGCACAGCGACTGTTATCCCACTCCACAAGGTGGGAGCCACCACGGACCCCGGGAACTACCACCCCATTAGCCTGACGAGCCTGGTCTGCAAGGCCATGTAACGTATCATCATGGAACTTATAAAGAAAGACATTGGTAATCTCCAAACTCTGGACCCCACCCAGTTCGGGTTTGTAAAAGGCACATTATGTCTTCTAAACCTGATAGACTTCTTTGAAGCAGTCACTGAAGCCATAGACAAGGGTAAGGTGGTTCACACAGTCTATCTAGATCTTGCCAAGGCTTTGGACACCATCCCCCACTCTGGAATTATAGATAAACTCACTAAACTAGGTATAAATCCCTGTCACAAGATGGGTTGCCAACTGGCTCACTGACAAAACCCACACTGTGAAAGTAGCAGACTCCAAATCTGACTTCAGACCAGTGACAAGTGGAGTACCACAGGGTTCAGTCCTGGGTCCCCTCCTGTTTGGTATCTACTTCACTGAAGTACAGGCTAACACAGAAGGTCTTTGGCTAATAAAGTTTGCAGATGACTGCAAACTAGGAGCCATAATCGAAACTCCTAATGATGTGGACATCCTACAAAAGGGCCTCACTGAGACAGATGCCTGGTGTCAAAGCCATGGCCTCAAGCTCAATGCCAAAAAGTGCACTGTCATTGGTAAAAACTCTGTACCCATGAACTACAACATAGGTGGTAGTATACTTAACACCGAAAGTGTGATAAGAGACCTTGGGACACAGGTGGACTGTAGTCTCTCTTTTGGTAATCACATCACCACAGTAGTCAGGAAATCATTCTACATGGCACACCTCATCACAAAAGGTTTCTCATACAGAAAAAAAGAGGTCATTGTTCCCCTCTACTCATCACTCATTAGACCCATTATAGAGTACAACACTTCTTTTGGTATGTACATTACCTCATAAGACATCTACAACAACTGGAAAGGCTGCAGAAATACCTCATAAAGAGGATTATCGGCCTCAAACAGATGCCCTACGCAGACCGTCTCAAAAAACTCCAGCTGTACTCCGCCACATATCACCTACTCAGAGGTGATCTCTGCCTAACATACAAAGCTATGTCAAACCCAGAGCTGGTGGACATGCTCCACTTAAAGAAATCCTACTCCCTCCGAGCTACACACTCTAGGGACCTAAACCTTGTCACCACAATAAACAAAACATGCTGGAGGGATAGATTCCTGTCCCAGAGACTTCAAATACTCTGGACTAAATTACCGATCTATATCAAACAAAGCTCCTCATTAGCACACTTCAAGAAAAATCTTGATGATTGGATGGGAAATAGGAAATTCATCCCAGGGATCACCTCTGTGGCTCTGCTAGACAGTGGCACAGGAAAATAATTTTCTTGGATGGCAAAAGCCAGGGTACCTTTTTGGCTGGGCTTGTATAGGCCCCAGGGCCGATAGCCTAGTACCTACCTATGAACCTATGAAATGTCTATCCTCTCTAACAGCTCGTAAATAATCTTGCCTACTATTCTTGTTTATTAGGTCCATGATGATGTGTTCCATAGCTTTGCATATCAGACTTGGCAGGCTAACGGGGCGATAGTTCCCAGGGTCTGTAGTCACTCCTCCTTTTTGGAGAGGGATGACTGTAACAGTGCCCCATTCAGTAGGGGCAAAGCCTGAGGTGAAGCTGTGATTGAACAGGGCACACAGGTGAGGTGCCAGCTCACTCTGCAGTCCATGTAGAACACAGCCAGGGATGTTGTCAGGTCCCATAGAAGCTGTATTCTTTGCCTTGGACAGTGCTGTTTTAACCTGTGCAGCAGTAATACTGGGTGCCTGGCAATCTACTGGTATTGTGATTGGTCCTTTGGGGGTGGGGGTAAAGTTGGCACTGAATCTGTTGGCCAGTATATTGGCAATATCTGTTGGTCTGGTATATGAAGTACCATTGTAGAATAGCTCAGAGCAAATCTGGGTATTGCCGTGGAGATTCTTTACATAATTATAAAAGGCCTTGTTGTTGTCTTTACTATCTGCTGTAATTCTGTTTTCATAGCTAGTTTTAGAGGATTTGATGAGGGATCTCAACTTTTATTTTGAGGCTGATAAGGGAGTTTTTCCAGTCTTGGGACTTCACCTTATTGCACATCACTTTCCTCCTTCTGTTGTAGAGTTTATTTATGGCAGTG
Organism: Protopterus annectens; assembly: GCF_019279795.1. NCBI lineage: Eukaryota > Metazoa > Chordata > Ceratodontiformes > Protopteridae > Protopterus > Protopterus annectens. The sequence continues at coordinate 1,473,554,646 of NC_056743.1, forward strand.
GGCCAAAAGGAGGAGAGCATCTTGGTTCTATTGGGTATGGTGAGATCTATGCATTTGTGTACGTGTTCATACAGTGCATTGGTGTATGATTCAGCAGTCATGCAACTATTCTCCATTTGCATGGGTGCCATGAAGTTAGCCACCTCTGTTTTTAGGAGCCCAAAGTTAGCTTTGGAGAAGTTTTTAATGGTGGTTACTTTTGAGGGGGTGTGGGTTAGGGAGGGATGTGGATTTCCAAGGTGATTAGTTTGTGGTCAGATCTAACCAGGGAGGATTTGACTATTGTTGTAGAGCAATGGTCGCCTATGTTAGTAATGACCAGGTCAAGGATGTTGCTACCACTAGTAGGGGTAAGAACGAGCTGGCCCAGGCGATTGGAATTAATGAATTCCAGGAAATGTTGGGCAAGTGCATTGGTACATGAGTAGCTTTCCCATTAAATGAGGAGTAGTTGAAGTTGCCCAGTATGACAGTGTTAGGTTGGACCCTAATATTCTCCAGGGTGCTTAGAAATGTGAAGTGTGAGGCTTGGGACATGGTTGGGGACCTACAGCAGGCTACAACCTGAACTGTTGTCCTACCCAATGTTAGCTGCACCTGACGTATCTCTGATGCTTTATTTTGGACTATCAGTCTGGAGGTGTATGCATCCTTTATGAATATGGAAACACCACCGCCTTTTGAGCTTCGGTCCAAGTTAACAAAGGAAACTGTAGTGTTAACCACAGTCCAGCAAACTTTAGAAAAATATATGAAATGAAATTACTTTACATGTTAGACCATAAAGAGGGCTACCTGACAGGTTTCAATGCAGCCAGAGACACAAAGTCTGAACTACGAAGCTTTCTCTATTATCTTCGGGGTGAACTAATTGCTACTTTGGAAGCATGAGGGAATGCAATTGTTTTATGATTTTCAGCATCTGCCAAAGATATGAGCAAAAGCCCTTGTATGACTATTTTGGCAGGTACATTCTAAATACTGCCATCTTCAGCAATGCGGGTTTGCATGAGTACTAGAAGTCAGATAACCAGAATGATGCCATCCTGCAAGCAATTTCAGCAGTAACATTTTAGATATTTTTTGAGTAGTTTCTCAGTGAGACAGATCATTCTGCATTCTGTCTTGCACCTGACAACAAGAACCACTCACCACATCATTTGCCTGGCTCTAATGAAGTAAGTTTCTAGGGAATAGTATAATTCTCTTGGATTCAGTCAGGAATATAGTAAAGCTTAGTTTAGACATTTTTCTTTGTGTGAGCCTGTACTGCAATGTTATTTTAAATATTTCCTGTGATTTTGACCTCTGATGCCACTGTGAATATATATTTAGTATTGTCTTGTTCTTTTATTATTTAATGTGTTTAAGACTTTCAATGTGACTGATCTGTGTAAAGATATATTTAAGTTTTGGAATTACTTGCACATTTATTTGGTGACATGTGAGCTATGCCTAATCGCCTTGCTCTTGGTCAATCTACCATTTGTGTCAAAATTAATGTTACGCAGTAAGATTGGACACCCTTTGTTAAGGGCCTTAAGGTAGCTGGCAGGAGTGACTGGTAGCAGTGAAAACTACCCTATAGTCTGGGCAGAAGGGGTCATAGCTGGTAAACTTGTGCCAGGCTTTCCCAGGTGTGTGTGTGTGTGTGTGTGTGTGTGTGTGTGTGTGTGTGTGTGTGTGTGTGTGTGTGAATCAAACCTCAAAGAGTGTGTGTGTGTCTCAGCTACTTGGCCAGGGACACAAAGCACTGGTGGGACAGAGAGGGTGCTGTTGGTCTTGGCTTTGTCACTCAGCTGAGATCTTATCTCTATACCTGTGCCAGTGGGGAGTCTTACTGGGGATCTGGAGAAAGAGGGAAAAGCCAGCCCCAGACTGACTGTGGTTTCTGTCTGCTCTTAAGGGAAATTGCACTTGATGCAGAGAGCTGCATCTGGAAATACTGTGTGTGTAGCTGTTAACCTCCCAGTGAATGCCCCCACTGTTACCAGTGGTGAGGACTGAGGCTCCTTGATTACTGGTTGGCAGTGGTGGGTTGTCACAGTAGTTATTTCTGATGTAGTTAGTATGCACTACTTGATATAGTACATCATTTCTAAGCATGCATAATGATAATTTGTCCTCTGCTCTTGGCATTTGCACAATTCTTCTGATTTTTTTCTGACATTTGAATATGATCCATATATTTCTGAAATTGCATTTTTCTTTTAAATTTGCTGTTGCTGTTGCTTAACTTGAAATTATGCTGCCTTGATCTATTAACTGCAGCAGTTCCTTATCATCTGCAGTATATACAGTGATGGAGTCTGTGATGCCCGTGCCCTGGCCCAGCAATGAAGGAGCTTCAATCCTCACCACTAACACCAGTGAGGGGCATCTCATATAGGAGGAAAGGATAACAAATACACACAGTAAAGTGCAATTTCCATTAAAAGCACACAGAGATCACAGTCAGTCTGGGGCTGGTCGCTCCCTTGCTCTCCAGGTCCCCAATAAGACTCCCCACTGGCACAATTATAGGGTCCAGATCTCAGCCTAGTGGGCAAGCTAAAACCTCTAGCACCCTCTCTGTCCAACCAGTGCTTTGTGTCCCTGCCCAAGTAGCACACACACACACACACACACACACACACACACACACACACACACACACACACACACACACACACTTTGAGAAGAGTTTATACAACCACATAGACAATCATGGCTGGCACAGGTTCTCCAGCTGTGCCCTTTTTATCCAGACTATACGATAGTACCACTTGCCACCACCCACTAATATTTATCAGCTACTCAAAAGCCCTTAAAAGGGTGTCCAATTATTACTGTGCAATATTATTATCCAATTGGTAGTATAGCTCACAGCTAAAGCTATAGGAGTGGCTTTGTACAATTTTTACCAAAGGCATGCAAGTACTCTTTAAGAGCTTAAATTATCTCTACACAAAACAGCCACAATTGAAAGGTTTAAAAATATTTAATAATAAATAATAAAAACACAAGACAATACTTTCTACTACACAGTGCTAGTCAAGAGTTCAGGGATCACAGAGAAATACTTAAAATAATTTAGTAGTACAGTTCTAACATCACAGAAAAACACTTAGGCTAATCTTTCTAGTTTCTAGCTATTTCTAAGAGAAAACACAAGTCTAAGATAAAATTACATATAGAACAGAGTACTGATGAGTTGGATGGTCAAGACAAAACTGCTTAATAATCTCTGATTCTCTCTGTTTTTAAAATCACATTCCTGGTTCCCATTACATCATTCTTCACACTTCCCTGGGTTCCCAGTCTACAGAAACTACATTTACATGCTTAACATCTCCTTGTGTTATCTTGCAGCTGGTCAGGAAGCAGGGCAATAAAATACATTTGCATGTTTAACTCTAGCAATTTAACTCTTGATTCAAACAATGAAAGAATGTCTTCATGTAGATGGGCTGGAGCCGACTTTAGATCAAAGGTTCACAACATGTTTTACATTGTCAGCAGAGAACACTGTTGTTTCATTTTTTTCAGTTCCACATCTAACAGCAGTTTTTTCCATTTAAGAAAACAGGCCTGTGCCTTACATTAATATTTACAAATGATAGAATTATCTATAAAATTCTATCTAGCTAGGCTGGTAGCCTTCATAGGTTCATTGAACCCTAGACCCTGCTAAGTTAAACCATGACCCCCTCCACAAATGTAATTTCTTTAGGAACATGCATATATGCACAGGCTATTTGGAATTTATCTTCTTGATTATACCTACCAGATTGCTTTACCTCACATTTATTCTTTAATAAAGCAAAATTTATTTTGTGTTTATTTTAAGTTTGAGTAATACTAACAACTGCTTTGGTGCTAGGCTTCTGTGGCATCACCAAGAATACTGAATGTCAACGCTAGTAGCTATGGCTGTGATGCTCCATTACTCCAGATGGATCAACATTCTTTACAACTTGTTGGTTACAGTCAAGAATACTAACTAATGCTGAAAAGAGATAGATACAGACAAACTGAGAAGTACCTTGTGAGTGAGTGTGCATGTGAGAAATTCTCCAGATCACTGTTGGGGCTAGGTGGTTTTCATTTCTAATATAACCACCAGGCATTGGTTCCACTAATATATATCCTATGATCTATGCAAAGTATCACCAAGTTATCACAGGTTATTCATGAGCCTGAGACATTTTAATGCCACAGCAATTCATGTGCCTGAAAAACAACTAATCATGGATGACATGTTATCTAGAAATCATACATGAGACCAGATGCAGTCTAAATTGAAAAAGCTGTCGTAGCCTATGTGCAGAATATCATGATGACTCATTGCAGTTAATTCTCGGAAGAAAAATAAAAACTAATATGCCAGTTCTAGAATACAGATTTAAGCATTAATGTATTTCCTCTGGATCCATAATGCAAAGCCTCATGCAAGATATTCTACCACAGATGACACTCCACCCAATCACTACCTATCTTTTAGCCAGGCCAACCAGTGTACATAAAGTTAGAGGGGGAGACAGAGTGGGAGACAGCTGATTTTACAGAACATAAGTAATCATATGCCATACATGGTGCAAACCAAAGATAGTGGCATAGTTAGATACCGTCAGAAGCACATAAAATATGAACCTCAAAATGAATGCTGAGTTCCTGACAGACATTCCCAGGTTTTTGAATCAAGGATAACTACGTCATCAGCTTGTCAAAAAGTTCCCATTTGGTCAGAGGCATTGCCTCAGCCCTGTATTCAAGGCAAGGGTGGAAGTTCTGAATCCACACTGTTATGATGGGAGTCTGTATACTGTTGATCTGAGAATGACTGCAGCTCAACAGGTAGCACACTTGCTTTTGGTGCTGGAAGGTCAGATGACTGTGGGTATTTCCCAGTTTCCCATTCCACATGATTAGATTGCTGACATTGCAGTGCAACATTAGGGGTGCTGCACTCCTCAGTGTCTTGTCCTTTGGATGAGATATTAAACTAAGGTCAAATCTACTTACATTGGTAGTAGTTCAGATTAATATAAATCATCCTGTGGCATCCATTGAAATGCATAGGGGACTTACTTTTATTTAAAACATTTATGTATATCTCTGTATACATGTCCCTATTTTAAAACCAAACATAATTACTTATCCTATCAAACAAAAACAACAATAATCTGATTTTGTATTATGTTTAAACAACTATTTAACATCCCATCCTTTAATCCACAAACATTTTAATCACCCTGATTAATATCTGATTATATAACAATTCGTAACACCTCATTTTCCACACAACAGCCATCAGTAATCTATCTATATTATCTATGTTTTCCCAAAATGTTTACAGTATCCATATGCAATAATAGCCATGTTTAGATTTTTGAAATTTTCAGTTTTAAATTCTTTATAACATAAGCCTCATAATTTTGGGCTAAATTCTAAAACATTGATCCATATTTTTTATCATTAAAATGCTATACATTTTTTTCTGCATTTGCTTATATTTCATGTCTGCTTTGATTGGTAAATTTTCCAATATCAAGCATCATATAAAATCTTGCATTTCAATATCCATTTTAAATCTCATCCGTCTTTCTTTTATAGCTTTTTAAATATATCATTTTTAGTTCCTCAGATCTTAATATAGTATTTAATTATATTTTTCATACCAGTCCACTTACTGTTTTTTTTTCTCATTTCATTTTATATTCAGTATTTTAACTAAATCAAAATAATATGTTTTTTTCTATATTTAATCCTATATTTCCTGTTTTTACTTTTAACCAAATTTCATTATATCTTTCCCACCTTATATTATCTATATAGTCATGTTCATTTTCCTGAATGTTTTCAAAATCCAGTATGAATATAAAAAAGCTAAAAGAAAAGCATAATTAGACTTTTCAAACCCAATCCCCTTATTCTTTATTACAGTAAACATGCCCCTTTTTATTGTATTTAATCTCAACCCCTTCAAAATAGGGAAAAATCATTACCAAAAGCCATTTTTCTAATGCAATAGGAAAACATAAATACCCACTACATATCCTAATTTCCCACAAAACACTAAATGTATTAAATATACCTTCTTCATATTAGATAACTCAATATTTCCATATATTTATGATTCATTTGACTTCTTGTAACACATTATTCCATATTTGTATTTTTTTTTCTTTTCTTTTCCGAAAGATAAATCTAAAAGACAAATTTCCTCATTTGAAGAATAAGCATCTACATTTTTACTGTATCATCAAATGCTCTTTATTCTTTTTTTTGTTAATCCTTAAACCCAAGTTATCTAATTAAGCCTGCATTTCAAACATTCTCTCCCTTATCAATTCTTTACTCTTTGCAATAATATCTAAATCATGAGTATAAAACATAAACATAGGAATTTGGATTATACCCCTAAATATAAAAATGCCTTATTTCTTTTCCTGCCTTGCTGATCACTGCATTCATTACCAAAGGAAATAAGACCCCTCTTAAAGGACACTCCAGCTTGACCCCCTTTTCACTTGCAATTATTTACTATACCATTGGTTCACTAAATTATTTCATACTTATACAATTTTCATGCAAAGTACAATTTTCTAATACCTCAAACTACCATGACTCATAATATCATATGATTTTTCAGTATCATATTCTATTATTTTAGTCTCGCTTCCTTTATTTAAAACCCCAATTCACCATTTCCTTTACAATCAACCCCATTCACCACTTCCTTTACAATCAGCAACATATGTTTACTGCTCCTTTTCCCTAAACTATACACCTCCTCATCAACAATGTTATTCATTATTTTACCTAATCTAACTTACAAAATGTTTATCATCATTATATAATCTACATTATTTAAAATTATAGGCCTCCAATTCTTAATTTCATTTCTTCCCCCTTCTTAAAGAACAGCTTTACCACTCACTAACATGCCTTCTTATCTCCTATTCTGTTTTTTAACCAAAAATTCATTACTTCCAAAAAAAACCTGCTTTCTTCCATCATTCCTCTCTAATAAAATCCAAAAGTCAAAGTGTCTGGCCCTGGCATATTTTCCTTTCTAACATTTTTTTCGTAATTTTCTTTTCATCACCTCATCCAATCTACTAATATTTCATACTTCTTCCCTTCCTGTCTCCTATAGGTTCATAGGTAGGTACTATGCTATTAGTCCTAGGGCTTATATAAGCAAAGCCAAAAAGGTACCCTGGCTTTTGCCACCCAAGAAAGTTATTTTCTGTGCCCCTGTTGAGCAGAGCCACAGAAGTGATCCCCGGGGTGAATTTCCTATTTCCCATCCAATCATCAAGATTTTTCTTGAAGAGTGCTAATGAGGAGCTTTGTTTGATATAGATAGGTAGTTTGTTCCAGAGTATGGGAAGTCTCTGGGACAGGAATCTACCCTCCAGCATGTTTTGTTTATTGTGGTGATGAGGTTTAGGTCCCTAGAGCATGTCGCTCCAAGGGATTGGGATTTCTTTAAAAGGAACATGTCCAACAGCTCTGGGTTTGACATAGCTTTGTATGTTAGGCAGAGATCACCTCTGAGTAGGCGATATGCGATGGAGTAAAGCTGGAGTTTTTTGAGACGGTCTGCGTAGGGCATCTGTTTGAGGCCAGTAATCTTCTTTGTGAGGTATTTCTGCAGCCTTTCCAGTTGTTGTAGATGTCATGTGAGGTACATACCAAAAGGGGCGTTGTACTCTATAATGAGTCTAATGAGTGACGAGTAGAGGGAAACAATGACCTTTTGTGATGAGGTGTACCACGTAGAAGGACTTCCTGACTACTGTGGCGATGTGATTATCAAAGGAGAGACTACTGTCCACCTGTGTCCCAAGGTCTCTTATCAAACTTTGTGTTAAGTAGACTACCACCTATGTGGTAGTTCATGGGTACAGAGTTTTTACCAAAAGGGATGACAATGCACTTTTTGGCATTGAGCTTGAGGCCATGGCTTTGACACCAGGCATCTGTCTCAGTGTGGCCCTTTTGTAGGATGTCCACATTGTTAGGAGTTTCGATTATAGCTCCTAGTTTGCAGTCATCTGCAGTCATCATTGCAATATTTATTTTAGGTAACAAAAAATGTACTTATTTCCTTAAAAAGGTATTCACATTTCTTTCTAATTGCAGGACCATACACCTCTACAAATCTCAATGCTATATTATTATATGTAACATCACTTATTACACTTCAGCCGGGCTTAAATGTTAAATTATACAATCTTTATATAACCTCTTTTTTCTCCCCTTCCTCTCTTTCTAACTTCATATAAAACATTTTCAACCACTTCCATCACTGCATTTAAATCATACACCTCTTCTTCCTTCCAGTTTTTAATACCAACAATTCTATATTTATTTACCTTTTTTCCTAACAAAGGACATTCCTCCCCATCTACCTTTAATTACATACCTTTGATTATATAATAATCTCTTTATTTTTTCCATATTTTCCTTACATGTAATTATGTCCTTTCCTTTTCTCCCTACTTCATTTCTAAGCTTTTTGTCATATTCCTCAACAACCTTCTTATACTTTTTCTGTCTTCTCTAATAAGCACTTTAAATGTTTTTTTATATACATGTTCTTATACTTTATTGTGTCCTGTAACAATATTGTTCTAGATTCTTATAAAAAGCTTCATAGTACAATGCTGTAACATTAAAATGTTCATTTCTTTCATAAACCTTTTATCTTCTTCTATGTTCCCTACTTTCATACCTTTACCATTGATAATGTATCCTTCTACATGAGACAGTTCAGACATTATTCTCCTATGACCTGAAAAATAATTTTCCTTCATCATAATTTTAATCTAATATTATCCTTTTGAAAAATAATGTAATGAATTTCTGTGTTTAATTCTAAATGTTTATATGTACACTCCCTTTCCTTCGATAGTTTAATTTGCTCTAACTCAAGCATATAATTTCCTGTACTAATATCTTTATATATTTTTCCTTTAGGTTTTTGAAAATTACAGTTAAAGTTTCCCATCATTATAATATTTATTTTAGGTAACAACATTTTACTTATTTCCTTAAAAAGTTCTTCAGTTTCCAGTTCCCTTTCTAATCATAGGACCATACCCCCTACCAATCTCAACGCTATATTTTTATACCTAATATCACTTATTACACTTCAGCCCAGCTTAACAGTTATATTATACAAAACCATTATATACCCTTTTTGAAACATTATAGACACCCCTGAGCACATCTTCTCCAAATGACTATTTTATTTCTCATCCCTACACAACTTCTACTTGATTTTTCTGATTTTCATTTAAATATCTCACATCCTGTAAACATAAAATGTTAACATTTTGTTCCTCACACCATTTCAAAACATCGAATCATCTATCATTTATTATACTCTTCAATTTCAAAAATGTTAATATTAACTTTTTTTGCAGTTTGTTTTAATGCCATTTTTCCTTTGGTATTTTTATTATAGACCCTTCCTCATCTTCCCATCCTTCCTTTATTTTCACTTCTCCTTGACTTAAAATTTCAAAACCCTTTTCAATCTCTATGTTATCATGCAATTCCAACTCACTGTCTTTTTCCCACCCCTTCCTCCTTTTCAACCTGTTCTTCTAAATTTTTATACTCAGCATTTCTGCTTTCTGCATTTCATTTTTCTCACAATCAAACCAGTAATGTTCATTATGTACACAATGCCTACAGTGGTTTTCACAATTATTTTCAGTACGACCAACCTGGCCACATTCAAAACATTTTCTTTTAACATATTCATTTATCAAATGATTCCTCTCCACACAATAATAGCATGGCTTTGGCTGCCTCCAATACTTCAACATAGCCCTTTTACCATTAATGGTAACACCTTGCTGTTAATGCATTATTTCATCATTTATAAATTCCAAATACAATGTTGTGTCCCATCCCCAGTCCATAATTTTCTTTTGTCAGTAATCTTTCTAATGTCTTAAATTAGTTTACATTTTTCTTTGGCTGTTTACAAAGTTCTTACTGCAATCTCATGTTTATTTTTAACATCACCTTGTTCCTTTAAAAATGCAGTTATTCCATTGTTCCTGATCCTCCTTGCTATCACATGCAGACAAAAATCTTTCTGTCTGCAAAAAAATCTCAAAAGTTAAACTTACTTCACAAAACATTTCTTTCCCAATATGAATGAATGCCTTTATTTCTCCAAGTGGCATCATTCTATTATCCAACTCAAAGTATGTATTCCTTCTTCATTTTTTTTCATACCTAACCACATGTATTTGCTGGTCAAAAAGATTGTTACTGCTAATGTTTTTATTTTTCATTTTCACTGCTACATGGATCACCCTTTTCCAATCTCTGAGCTATGATATCTGCCCATGATATCATGTGCTCATCTGCTGGCTCATCTTCTTTCATCATTGCCCATACCATCTGTGTGTCTAACACACTGGCCTGCGGATCCATTACTTGCAAGTCCATCATCTGTTGCCTCAGTTTTGACTTACTCCATCACAATCACCACCAGAACAACAGATCTACATCACTGACATGCTCCCATACGTCTGCCATTACTGATCATCATTCCTTTCTGGACTTGGCACTCTGGCTTCCTTAATATGAAAAGAATAGGGGACGTTTCCTGCTGAGTGGTTGCCTGGATACCTTATATTTGTTCTTCAAAGTTCCCTGATGCCCTAGCCAAACTTACAGTAGTAGTAGAATAACATTTCTGGGCTTCTCTGAAAAGAAGCCACTTGCCTAGTGGATATAACCCGGTCAGCAAAGGATAAATAAATAAGTAAATAAATAAACTGTACTTGATTCTCACCAGATTGTTGCACAGACTGACTCTAGACAAAATTTTAATTGCTTCTGTGACCATTTTTTTTTACATAGTTTCCAGTTCTATTTCTATAACTTGTTATAGTAGTGACCACTAAACTCCATCGAGGGGTTTACAATCAGTTTATTTAATTTTTCCATAACACCAGTCTGGGGAATAGTGCAAAAAGTCTTTGCTTGTTCAAGATAAGCAACATACATGGAGTGACCACTGTCCACAGACTCTGTAACCTTTTCAAAGCAGCTTATTAGGTTCGAAAGAAAGGACCAGGCCTTCACAAAACTGAACTAAGGTTGAGATCAGTTAAGTTGCCTATATCTGCATAAATGAGTTGTGGCTTTGCATATAAGGTCGGTGAGGCTGCAGGGTCTACAATCAGCTGGGTTTGTACAGTGGCCACCCCTGTGTAAAGGAGTCACAGTGGCTGATCTTTAAGCAACAATGACAAACTCTGTGGGTAGGCTCGGGTTGAACAAATAAAATAATGATTCAGATAGTACATAATTGGCACAGATACGAATGCAGCCTGTCATGTTGTCTGGTCCTAATAAGGTATTCTTTTTTAGCCTTTGATAGGGATTCCATGACTTGGTTGAATGGTATTTTAGGAAAAACTAAATTTTAAGGCCAGTGGATGCATAGATGTGGGTAATTCTGCACTCAGTTTGCCTGCTAATATCTTGGCTGCATCCCTTGATACCGGAATGTGTGATATTATTATTATTATTATTATTATTATTATTATTATTATTATTATTATTATTATGGATGCACTCAGTTCATTCTTGGCTATTATTCCATGAAGTAAAGAGATTTGTAGTTGCCTTTGGTGTCTGTAGAGCCATAAACTCATATGCTGCTTTACCTTTTTAAATAGTTGCTCTTAAGTTTCTAGCTGTCCTGTATAAGTGTGATTGTGAGGTAGAGGGATGAGGATTTCTTACGACTTTTCATTGTTTACCTTCCTTTGCAGGTTATTAATATGGGGAGGGGCTATCAGAGAGGTTAAGTCCTGCATTTATATTATATTTAGGGCAGATGTTTTATGCAGTTGTGTAAGTGCTGGTAAAAGTCACTGGTGAATTTGGCAGCCTTCTAATTTGGGTCCATTTGTGGGGGATTATCAGTAGTTTTGCATATGTCTTCTACAAGCTTAACTAGGTTTTTTGGGAGAGGTACCTAAAGATGGTGTCTTTTGATAGTAAGCTGGTACTAATAGGATGACAGACAACATGACTGATTTGCAGTCAGATGTAGCCAGTGATGAGGAGATACAATATCAAGTAAAGGCAGAGACTAGGCTGGTGATGACCAAAACAATGATATTAGGCTGTGTGGACAACCTTTCCCTCATCTATAGCCTTGGTAACTGTCTCAAAGAAGTCCTCCAGGTTTAGGAGGCATGATCTGCCCTTAACAAAGCCGAATTGGGTAGGGTCCAGTGTTTGGAGGTTCCCAATGTCTCTGTTAATAAGATCCATGATGATGTGCTACATAACCTTGCAGACCAAGCTAGTCAGGCTTATAGGGTGATAGTTCCTGGGGTCTGTTGTGGCTCCACCTTTGTGGAGCAGAATAACCATTGCTGTGCGCTACTCTATGGGCACGTAGCCTGTAGAGAGGCTGAGTTTGAACAGTGTGTTTAGGTGAGGGGTTAGTTCATCTTTGAGCTCATGTAGGATGCAGCCTGACTGAGAAATCGTCTGGTGCCATTGATGCTGTGTTTTTGGCTTTGGAGAGGGCTGTTTTAACCTGAGTGTCTGTGATTTCAGGGACACTACATTTTTCTGGTATGGTTATGGGCCCTTTTGGAGGTAACAGGGGGTGAAGTTTGCACTGAACCTGTCTGCCAGGATGTTGGCGATATCGGTCGGTTCAGTGTATTTTGTGCCATTCTGCACTAACTCCGAGCAGATCTGTGAATTGCCACTTAGATTCTTGGCATAGCTAAAGAATGCCTTGTGGTTATCTTTGGAGTCCTTGGTAATTTTTCTTTCAAAGCTAGCCTTAGATGATTTTATGATGGATCATAGTTTCTTGCTGATACTGATCAGGGATGTCTTCCCTTCTTGGGATTTTGCTCTTTTCTGTACTAGTTTACTCCTTCTACTGTATAGCTTGTTTATGGCAGGGGTCCACCAGACTGGTTTCCTTTTCTTGGAGGAGTGAGTCTTGGTTTTGCTTAGGATAGCACAATCCATGCATTCTTGTAGATGCCTGTAGAGTGCATTAGTAAAGGATTTTGCAGCTTGGACAGCCTTATCCTTTAGCATGGGGGATTTGAAACTTTCCACCTCGGTCTTAAGTAATGTGAAGTTTGCTTTTGAAAAATTTTCACGGTGGTTTCTTTGACCGGGGGTGGGGGCGGAATGTGGATATCCAGAGTGATTAGTTTATAGTCAGATCTAACCAGCGAGGGGTTGACTTCCAGTGTGGAACACCAGTCGGCCATGTTGGTGATGACCAGGTCCAATATGTTGTCACCTCTGATGGGGGTGCTGACCAGTTGATCCAGGGTGTTTATAAATTCTAGGAAATGTTGGGCAAGGGAGTTAGTACTTGAGTAGTTCTCCCAGTTAATGTTTGGGTACTTGAAATCACCCAATATCAGGGTGTTTGGTAGGACCTTTATATTTCCAGAAATGCGGAATGGGGTCCTGGGACATGGTGGGTGATCTGTAGCAAGCTACAATTTGAATTGCAGTTCTGCCATTGTTAGTTTCACATGGATGATCTCTGAAGCATTGTGCTGTGCCACTAACCTGAAGGTATGGGTATCCTTGATGAATATGGATACGCCCCCGCCTTTTGTATTTCAGTCCGGGTTTTGTGGTCGAAATGTATGGTATGAGTTGTAGCCTGGTAGAGCTGGGGTGCTCTCTGGAGCCTTAAACCAGGTTTCTGTCACTGCACGTATATTGATTTTCTCCATACTGAGGAGTACCTCGAGTTCATGCATTTTGAGGTTTAGACTTCTGGCATTGAGTAGCATTACCCTCAGTTTTTTGTTACTTGTGCTATTTACAGTGGTGGGTTTGTCTTTTGAGCCTTGCCTAAAAAAGGCTCTATGGGGGTGGCAAGAGCCTTGGCCAGTATTCAAAAGCCAAAGGGTGACAGGTGCAAGCCATCTCTAGCGAAGCAGCATGGGTTGTCGAGCATGTCATCCCATGCGGACAGACACTGGACCCCCTTTGAATGACACCACTTAGCCAATTGTTGAAATTGATCATTTTTTTCTGTATACCGTGGTATCATTCTTGGTGAGGGCAGGATGCTACTCAGGGTCAGGGTCATACCGACATGGGCTACGTGATCAGAGAGCTCTTCCATGTCTCTTTTCATTTAGTTCAGGGAGGTATGTCTCTGGTCATTCACACCAGCATGGACAATGACCAAGTCGTATTTGTACTTGTTCTGGAGTGACCTGAGTACTTGTTGCTATGTGGCTGATCCTGGCACCCGACAGGCAGCTAACAGTAACCTTCTCCTTGTTCAGCCTAGTGAGTGGGATGTCAGTGTGCTTGACTATAGAGTCACCAATTACTAGTATGTTGGGTATGTTATTTTTCCTTAAGGGCTGTGATTGCGTGGCACCCTGGTTTTGTGACGTATGTGTTTCATGGTTTGTGTTGGGGGGTGGAGGTTGCTTGGATGTCTGCTTTGGAGGTCTCTGTTGCTTTTGCAGATTTTTATTTAGAGCCTCCAAGTATGTTTTTGTGTATTTATGTGTGTTTTTTGCTGGTGCTGGTTTCATAGGTCTATGTGAGACTGGTGGTGTGATGCAAGTAATTCCCTTCTCCTCTTGACTGTCTGGTCCTCTTTGGTTGAGAGAGCTTAGCCTCCATTTTGGCTGTATAATTGCATCTCTCGCATATATTAGTGTTTGGTGGTAGGAGGAGAGGGTTGTCTGTGTACATGAGGCAGTTGTAACATTGCCTCAAAATGCCCAGATTCACCAGTTGGACCAGAGAGTACACCTGAAACTGCCCTTTGGACATGTCTGGATAGGTACAATGAGCTGTTTTGCTGATTGGCTTGTAAGGTCAAATAGAGAGCCTTGTCATTCTCTACAGTATAGGGGGATCTAGTGCTAAGGTTTATTAGTGCTTGCTATGAGTTTTGAGCAGGTGTCGGGCTGAGAAGTGAATGGTTTGAGTGCTTAAGTTGAAATTTTGTCTAGTCCCAAGGGAAAAACTGAAGAGTAGACTTTGTGGAACCGGGAATACTTATACCCTAGCTAACTGGCGCTGCCCGGCGCGCAAAACCATGCTAATGCAGATTTTATAGCATGGAAATGAAAGAGATGGAAATTAGCCCAAAATGGACAATAAATTATTAATTTATGGGTTGAAACCACTCCTCCAGGGACAGATAGGCTGCTCAAAGCTCCCCTCTCTCACAGGTGAACAGAGAAACTTCCTTCTATCCAAGTAAGGTATGGGCAAACATAAAAACTTGTAACACAGCCCTGAATTCAGCACTAATCTGAAAACTGGACTATACTAGCTTAGAAAGGTGGGAAAACAAGTATTTTTTTTTGTTTTTATTTTTTCAGAAAATAACACAGATACAATAAAAAAACACTTTAAATGCAGAGAAATGACTATCACATGAGTGTGTAGCCTACAACAGTTAAATAGGTAATTTAAACACAAAAATTACTTTGTTAAAGTGCAGGCAGTAAAATAAGTACTATATGTAGCTGAAACAAACTTTTTAAAACACAGAAATTCTAAAAAAATCTGCATTTTAGGCAGAATTAGTTGAAGGCAGCAAGAACATGCAGAAAAATGATACTTAATCACTCCAAAGTCTCTCTTTTTTCTCTCTCTGCTGTAGAACTATGCACGGCACTAGGCAGGAGCTTGCTGAGCTGTATACATGCACACAAACCTTGCAAATGCAGGTTTTATAGCAGTGAAATGAAATAGATAGAAATTAGCCCAAAATGGCCAATAGACTACTAATGTCTGGGCTGAAACCACTCCTCCAGGGACAGATAGGCTGCTCAAAGCACCCCTCTCTCACAGGTAAACAGATAAACTTCCTTCTATCCAAGTAAGGTATGGGAAAATACAGAAACTTGTAACACAGCCCTGAATTCAGCACTAACCTGAAAACTGGACTATACTAGCTTAGAAAGGCGGGAAAACAAGTATATATTCTTTCTTTTTTTTGTCAAGTAAAAGGTATATGCCCTTTTCCCCACTGTAGTGAGATTCTGGAGTTAGTATATATAGTTAGGGTGTGTGTGGGGGGCATAGACCCCCCCCCACTTAGTTTGAGTACATATTGTCTTCAGGAGAGAGTTAGTCATTGGTGTTGCAGCTATGCATGTCTATTATTTAAAATCTATTGTTTTGAAGTTTATGGTAAAATACAATATAAAACAAGCAAGGTGGCGGGCTACGCCCCCCCCACCCCTGTGCCCCCAACACCCCCCAACTATATATACTGACTCCAGGATTGCACTACAGTGGAGAAAAGGACATATACCCTTTACTTCCCTTACAGTACTCTACATAATGCCATGGATCTACTTTCTTTGATCGAAATACCATTATTTCAAGCAAAGAAAGTACAACCTTTCTTTCGCGAAAGTGCACTTCAACGAAAGTGCACTTTTATGAATTCCGGTTCAGCGAACCGGCAATCTAAATAAAACAGAGCACTACAGTGGGGATAAGGGAATATATCTATTTCCCCACTGTAGTGCGATCTTGGCGTTATTATATTTAATGTAGCGGGGGTGTGGGGGGGGGCAGCTGAACCAGAATTCACAAAAGTGCACTTTCATTGAAGTGCACTTTCGCGAAACTAAGGTTGTACTTTCTTTGTTAGAAATAATGGTATTTTGATCAAAGAAAGTAGACCCAATGCCATATATACTAAGTTCAGTTCAGTGAAATGAGTTTTCAGTAAAATGTTTTCAGCGATGTATGTATGTATGTAAATACACAAACATATATATATATATATATATATATATATATATATGTAATTTATATAGATACATAGGTATAGATACACACACACACACACACACACACATATATGTATATCTATCTATATATATATATATATATATATATATATATATATATATATATATAATTATATGGGTTCACTTCTTAATTTCGAAATACCAAAATGTCAAGGTTCAGAATATCGAATTCAGAACCTCGAGATCTTGGAATCTCAAAATTAAGAACCCCCCCACCAAAAAAAAGCAGTCAACACAGCACAAAACATGTTTTTGCAGGAGGCAAGCCCCACTGCACCCCCACACCCTCCACTACTTAAATATACCAACTCTGAGATTGTACTACAGCGAAGAAAAGGGAAATCTCCCATTATGCACTGTATGCCAATCTCCATTCAGGATTTTGACATTTTAAAACTTTGATCATATGAATTTCAAAGTTTTAAGCTTTGAAATTCTGAAAGGGACCCATGTATATATATATATATATATATATATATATATATATATATATATATATATATATATATATATACATACACACACACACACACACACACACACACACACACACACACACACACACACACACACACATACTTGGATTCACTTCAGAATCTCGAAAGTCTAAAATCCTGAATTTCAAAAGACTGAGACCAAAATCTTGAATGTTCAAAAGACTGAAAACTCAAAATACTAAATCTCAGTATACTGAAAACACATGATGCCAACACTTACTTTATTCCCACATAACTACATACAGAAACACATAAAAGATAAACCAGTTACCACTTCTGCAAGTATAAGCAGGGGGGAAAGCCCACCTGCGCCCCCCACACTGCCTGCTACTTAAATATATCAACTCCAAGATCCCACTCTACAGAACAAAATAGCAAACATACCATTACATGTTTTATGACTGCCTGTTGTAACCTTAGTCCTGTTCCCTTCTAACTTGCTATACTACAACAAAACTCAAGTTAGTGTAGTGAAGTGTGATATCGGAGTTGATATATTTAAGTAGCAGGAGGTGCAGGGGGCTTGCCCCCCTGCTTATACTTTGGGAAAAGTAATATGGTTTGTCTTGTATTTGTTTCTGTATCTACTTCTGCTGGAATATAGTAACTCTTGGTATCCTGTGTGTTTTCAGTATTCTGAGAGTCAGTATTTTGAGTTTTCAGTCTTTTGAACTTTCAAGATTTTGCTCTCAGTTTTTTTGAAATTCAGGATTTTGGGCTTTCAGGAATATGAAGTGAATCGATACACACACACACACACACACACACATATATATATATATATATATATAATTTGTATAAATAAATATATATATATATATATATATATATATATATATATATATTTAAATATATATATATATATATATATATATATATAGATATATATATAGATTCACTTTATAATCTCGAAATACTGAAAAGTCGAATGTCTGTATCTTGAGACCATAAAGTTGAATTTTCAAAATAGCAAAAGTGCATAATTGCAAATCCAACTAAGTCGAATTTGCGGTTATGGCTTTACGTTACATGACATGTAATGCATTGTGTGGATGGCATCCAGCATAGTGTGTGGATTTAGGTGGAATTTAAGGTAAGTGAGTGTTTTGTAAGGGTTTTGGGTAGGTGTTTGAGTGTACGCGAGTGCATTTGTAACTTGTACGTGTAGGTTAGGGTAGGCAGGTAAAACTATGAGTGTTTAAGTGCTGGATGTGGTAGTGTTTGTATATGTATGATGTGTGTGTGTGTGTGTGTGTGTGTGTGTGTGTGTGTGTGTGTGTGTGTGTGTGTGTGTGTGTGTGTGTGTGTGCGAAGGATTGTAGAATGTCTGGATGTGAGTTTACTATCTTTTTCTGTTTGTGTGATCTCATGGGTTAGTATATATAAGTAGGGGGAGGCGTTGGGGGTGCAGGGTGGCTCATATGTAGTGTAGGTTTGTAGATGTGTGGTGCTATGTTTGTGTGTGTGTGTTTTTTTGTAGTGTGGGTATTGTGGTGTATCTGAGGTGTGGTGTATGGCTTGTATTCGCGATTTGAAGTTTCACGGATTTGGGCTGTTGGTGTTTTGTGGATTCGACTTTATGGTCTTGAGATACTAAAATTCGACCTTTCAGTATTTCCAGATTATAAAAAGTGAATCCTTTATATATATATATATATATATATATATATATATATATATATATATATATATATATATATATATATATATATATATATATATATATATATATATATATATATATTTTTTTTATTTATTTTATTTATTTTACATTTGTTAACCGGGCTAGTCCAACTGGATACATGTCCATTTTCAGTGGAGGCCCGAGGAGAAAAGCTCCGCTATCTAATAGCATGATAATCAAACAGTCTTTACAAAATACATAAGGTATTACATGCATGAGAGGAAAAGTAAATACACAAATCAAAAATTAAAGCATGAAAAATATGTACACAGTAAAAAAATTTTAAGGACAGAACATACTTTGGACATTATAATGACAATGTGAAGAAAGTACATAAAGATAATAGGAGGTAGTGCTTTAGCTTGAGTATTGGAAAGGGTAGAATAAGACAGGGTACAGTAGGATGTTTAAAGGTAAGCAGTAGAATAGGGAGGAGGGTATAGTTACAAGATTAGAGAGAGCATTTCTTAGTAGAATAGCTCAGAGCTGGGAGAAAGAAAGATGTTTGCAAGAGTAGTGAGGAGCAGAAATATCAGGTTGGGTAGTTGCATGAGCATAGTCTGTGGTTGGAAAGGTAGTGTTTTAGTTTAGTTTTCATATATACATATATTAGAATATTATATGTATATATATGTATATATATATATATATATATATATATATATATATATATCTCACTAATCTCACTGGAAATCCACATCCCGCCCCCACCCCAAACAAAAAAGACCATAGTGAAGAACTTCTCTAAAGCAAACTTCACACTACTCAAGACTGGTGTGGTATCCTTCAAGGCCCCTGAGCCAGTGGAAACCACAACCCAAGCTGCGGAAGCCCTTACAAATGCCTTCTATGAACACCTCCAGGACTGCATGGATCAGGCAATCCCAAATAAAACCAAGACTCTTTCCACAAAGGGCAAACGTCCAGTCTGGTGGACCCCAGCCATTAACAAACTTTACAATAAGAGGAGAAAGCTATTACATGATAGAACAAAATCCATAAAAGGGAAGTCACCCCTGATCATTATTAGTAAAAATACGAGCACTCATAAAATCAACTAAGGCCAATTTTGAGAGAAAATTGCCATGGATTCAAAGGACAATCATAAGGCCTTTTCAGCTATGTTAGGAACCTGGGTGGAAACTCCCAGATATGCTCAGAATTAGTCCAAAATGATACAAAAATCACTGAACCCACAGACATTGCCAACATACTGGCAGACAGGTTCAGTGCCAACTTCACTCCCCTCTCCCCCCGTAAAGGAGAGATAACTATCCCAGCCGAGTGTAGCCTCCCGGACATCTCAAATGCGCAGGTGAAAGCTGCACTCTCTAAAGCTAAAAACACAGCATCAATGGGACCGGATGGTGGCCCCGGCTGTGTGCTACACGAGCTAAATGGGGAATTAAACCCGCACATAAGGCAGCTGTTTAATCTCAGCCTTACCACAGGATACGTGCCCAAGGAGTGGCGTACGGCAACTGTAGTCCCACTCCGCAAGGGCGGCGCCTCTACGGACCCTGGTAATTACCGCCCCATAAGCTTAACAAGTCTAGTCTGCAAAGCTATGGAGAGGATCATAATGGAGCTCATAAACAAAGATATAGGGGACTTGCAGACATTGGACCCGACCCAGTTTGGCTTTATCAAGGGAAGATCATGCCTTTTGAACTTGGTCGACTTCTTCGAAACAGTCACCAAGGCCATTGATGAGGGAAAGGCAGTCCATACAGCCTACCTTGACCTTGCAAAGGCTTTCGACACAATACCCCACTCGGGTATTGTAGAAAACTTACCAGCTTAAATGTAAACCCATATGTCACAAGATGGGTTGCAAACTGGCTTAAGGACAGAACCCACAGGGTTAGAGTTGCTGGCGCTGTGTCAGACTCCAAGCCGGTCACAAGTGGTGTCCCACAGGGCTCGGTCCTTGGCCCCTATTGTTTGGCATCTACTTCTCAGAAGTACAGGCCAGCATAGGAGGACTTTGTTGACAAAGTTTGCAGACGACTGCAAACTGGGCCATAGTGGAAAGTGCATCAGACACGGATATCCTTCCAGAAGGGACTCACGGAAACAGATAGCTGGTGCCAGAGCCATGGCCTGAAGTTAAACGCCAAAAATGTATAGTCATACCCTTCGGGAAAACAAGGTAACCCCAAGCTACCATATAGGTGGCAATCCACTAAGCACAGAAGAGGTTATCAGGGACCTGGGGACCCAGGTTGACAGTGGCTACTTAAATATATCAACTCCAAGATCCCACTCTACAGAACAAAATAGCAAACATACCATTACATGTTTTATGACTGCCTGTTGTAACCTTAGTCCTGTTCCCTTTTTACTTGCTATACTACAACAAAACTCAAGTTAGTGTAGTGAAGTGTGATATCGGAGTTGATATATTTAAGTAGCAGGAGGTGCAGGGGGCTTGCCCCCCTGCTTATACTTTGGGAAAAGTAATATGGTTTGTCTTGTATTTGTTTCTGTATCTACTTCTGCTGGAATATAGTAACTCTTGGTATCCTGTGTGTTTTCAGTATTCTGAGAGTCAGTATTTTGAGTTTTCAGTCTTTTGAACTTTCAAGATTTTGCTCTCAGTTTTTTTGAAATTCAGGATTTTGGGCTTTCAAGAATATGAAGTGAATCCATACACACACACACACACACATATATATATATATATATATATATATATATATATATATATATAATTTGTATAAATAAATATATATATATATATATATATATTTAAATATATCTATATATATATATATATATATATATATAGATTCACTTTATAATCTCGAAATACTGAAAAGTCTAATGTCTGTATCTTGAGACCATAAAGTTGAATTTTCAAAATAGCAAAAAGTATAATTGCAAATCCAACTAAATTAATTTGCGGTTATGGTTTTACGTTACATGACATGTAATGCATTGTGTGGATGGCATCCAGCATAGTGTGTGGATTTAGGTGGAATTTAAGGTAAGTGAGTGTTTTGTAAGGGTTTTGGGTAGGTGTTTGAGTGCATTTGTAACATGTAACTTATGCGTGTAGGTTAGGTAGGCAGGTAAAACTATGAGTGTTTAAGTGCTGGATGTGGTAGTGTTTGTATATGTATGGTGTGTGTGTGTATGTGTGTGTGTGTGTGTGTGTGTGTGTGTGTGTGTGTGTGTGTGTGTGTGTGTGTGTGTGTGTGTGTGTGTCTGTGTGTGGGTGTGTGTGTGTCTGTGTGTGTGTGTGTGTGTGTGTGTGTGTGTGTGTGTGTGTGCGAAGGATTGTAGAATGTCTGGATGTGAGTTTACTATCTTTTTCTGTTTGTGCGATCTCGTGGGTTAGTATATATAAGTAGGGGGAGGCGTTGGGGGTGCAGGGTGGCTCATATGTAGTGTAGGTTTGTAGATGTGTGGTGCTATGTTTGTGTGTGTGTGTTTTTTTGTAGTGTGGGTATTGTGGTGTATCTGAGGTGTGGTGTATGGCTTGTATTCGCGATTTGAAGTTTCACGGATTTGGGCTGTTGGTGTTTTGTGGATTCGACTTTATGGTCTTGAGATACTAAAATTCGACCTTTCAGTATTTCCAGATTATAAAAAGTGAATCCTTTATATATACATATATATATATATATATATATATATATATATATATATATATATATATACACATATATATATATATATATATATATATATATATATATATATATATATATATATATATATATATGTGTGTGTGTATATATATATATATATATATATATATATATATATATATATATATATATATACATATATACATATATTAGAATATTATATGTATATATATATGTATATATATATATATATATATATATATATATAAAATATTTTTAAATATTTATTTATTTATTTATTTATTTTGTGAAAAAAATCTGACTTGAGAGCCATATACAAAAATATGACATGTATGTAGTTTAAAGTACATCAGAGCTACATGTTAGATTTTTTTGCAGAGGTTGCTAGTGTTTAAGTTGATAATGTTATTTAAATCAGCATGAGAATAAATACATGCTACCTAAGAAGCCTATTGATGAAAATGTAATCTCCCCCAAAATTTATAGTGGTGAAGCAGAAATATGAGGAAATTGCTAAAACAATGAAACAGATTATCTTTGTTTTTGCACATAGACAATGGTATACCTGAATATGTTACTGAAATAATATCCATTAATATACTGATATTATTTGTAATGCATTTATTTTTACAGGGGATAATTAACAGATTGTCCAAGGCTAGACTAAATACTACGACTTCTAAAGACGAGAAAAGACAACAACAAAAAGAAGTAACAAAACTACTAATGGATGTGGAAAAATCTGTCTTGAATGATATATTGTCATCACTGAATTCAAATGGAAAACAAGAACATACAATAATACATCATACGAATAATACCGGTAAAATGTTTATAAAGATCTTTAAAGAATTGTACTTAACATTCACTTCCCCTTGTTCAGCAATACTCCAAATAATCTCACACTGTCTGTAAAATTAACTGTGTATTGTGGACTACAGGGCTGGCCTTGTGCATAGGTGAACTAGGCAACAGTCACCCTGATTGGAGGGGAGTTCTTTCCCTATTCATTTATCTTTTAGCGCAGTGTTTCTTTGCTCTTAAAAATAAATAGGTACACCTATTAAAAGAAAATGCCACAGAGTTGTGTACATTCCAAGGGGAGGTGATCTACTTGGCATCAAATCAAACCAGATTACGTTAGCTTAAACTCTGCAAGGTCATGAGAGTAGGGACCTCACAACATTCAAATATAGGCACGAAGCCACCTGAAGGAGTGTTTTTTTTTTTTTGTTAATATGAAGAGGACATTTTGCAGAATTTGTGACAGAGAGGAATGACATGGTATTGGTGAAATGACTATAATAATACTTTGTTTTGTTTACAATAATGCTGCTGGCAGTAATCAAATATTTTGGCAGTTTTTCCTGGCTTTGTGATTTGTGTGGGGATTTGGGATGAGGGGAATGAATGGGAATGGAGAGATAAGTGTTATGACTGTTTTTACAATAATGCTGGCATATATTTTTGGCAGTATTTTTCTGGATTTGAGATTTGTGTGGAGAAATTTGAATGACAATACATTGTGTGGCAACTTGTTTCTGTGGGCGGTAGAGGTGAAATGATGTCATGTAGCCATCAAATCATTGGTGGCACAGTGGTGCAGCGGATAGTGTTGTCAGCTCACAGCAAGAAGTTTCCCCGTTTGATTCCTGGCTGGGATGCCTTCTGTGTGAAGTCTGCATGTCCTCTCTGTCTTTGTATGGGTTTCCTATGGGAGCCCCGGTTTCCTCTCACATTCCAAAGACATGCAGATTGGTGGATTGGACACTCTAAATTGGCCATAACAGTGAGTGTGCTTGCAAGTATGTGATGTGGAAGAATCTACCATAGCAGGGCTAGCCACCCTGCTGATGTAAACAGTGGCTCTAGTTGATCGTCACTGTTGAAGTGACACCCTCATCCCATGTGCAAAAAGGGGTTGTGGATGGATCAGATGTTGTGGCTGCAACTGCTGAGGGGGTTGACTGGATGAAAATAACTGACCTTTTAGTACAACCATGGAGCCTTTTTACCTATGGCACCAGTTTACTTAAGGCCAGCCCTGATTGACAAAAACTTGATCTAAAGTGTACAAGCATATGAAATAGTCACTGAGTTGTTTCATAATTGCATTTATTCATCTTAAAGCAGGGGGAGTGTTAAGAGTATTTGCCAGCTCATTCCAAATGTTCTGTCTAACCCTGGAGAACAAAATAATGTGCATAAAATTGTGTAATACACTATCACACAGTATGCCGTAATACATGATAATAGAATGCAATATATATTCACTGTATTGAAAACAGAAAATAATATATAAAATACGGACCTGCACTAGACATATTATTAGTGGCATGGGAGATAATCAAGGTGTTTGGAAAGCAGTGAGTGCATTTATTTGTTGTGAGCTAAATAAAGCAATATGCAGCATACAACTGGTAACAATTATTGTAGCAGTAAAAGGCAAATACATTGAGACATGTAGTATAAGTTGTAACTATAGTGCATGTGTCAAGAAAGCTAACATTATTTCCTGTAGACTCTTGCAGTCATACCTCTCAACTGTCCAGAATTGTGCAGAATGTCTAGATTCTTTCCTTATATTTTTAGTGCATTCCTCATAAAGTTTGTAGTTTTAAATAATGGCAAACACTGAAGTTTCAGACTTCACATCCTTCACTTGATAAGACACCAGTTACTCCTATAGTAAGCTCCCCTGTTATTCTTGATTGATCCCATTATACTAAGTCAGAAAATGGTGCCACACAATATTGTCCTTTAAAGCAATAGGTCTAAAATGATTCAGCTCCTTATTGTCTCTCTTTTTCATCATAAATTAAAAAAATATATATATATATTTATTATGAAACTCTTTCATGACATTTCATAACAGAAAGCCTTTTATTAAAAGACTGCATAAAATTGTACGTTGTGTATCACTAAGATACTAATTAATGTCATATCTTGGGTCAAGAGAGCTGGGGAGGTGAACTGGGAGGAAAGTCGGTAAAAGAAAAGGTGCAGCAGATTAAAGCTTGACTTTTGTATGATTATGCACAGCTTAAAGAATTGCATTGTGTTTGGAAAATATAGAGCCCTTAGAATCATGCCATGCATGCATATATTGTTGTTGTTGTTGTTTTTCTTTCGGCTTTTTCCTGGTAAGGGGTCGCCACAGCAGAACTCTGGTCCGATAATGATTGGCAGTACATTTTTACGAAACGCTGAGGTGCCAGCTTGACGCCCTACCTTCAATGAAGGCACGCCCATTTATGCATGCATGTCTTTTGAACTCTATCCAACAGCGGGGAGGACATGCAGACTCCACACAAAAGGCACTCCTAAGCCAAGCATCGAACGTGAGAACCTCTTGCTGTGAGGTAACAACGCTACCGCTGTACCACCATGGAATTCTGTGAATAATGGGGAAATGTGTTCATGATTACCTAAGGTACTGAATTGTTTTCACCTAGTTTTCTATCATATATGTTCTTATAATGTAGGAGTCTTTATTCTTTTGTAAGCAAACACATTTCTAAATAATATTAAACATCAAATGACAAAAAAAAAAAAAAAAACAAGAACACAGCCGGAATAAATGCTTTAGATTCTGGATAGGTAGTCCACAGATATGTTTAACCAAACCGGCAGCTCATATTCTAGAGTTTTACCATGCTTCTAGCAGGACAACATGGGACAGACCCAGTGAAAATTAGTGGTTACCCATCCAGTTATCAGAATTTTCATTAAAACTGGTAGGAGCACTGCCCAGTTTGACATATAGTGGATGCTTATTCCGGATGTGGAGAAAATTTTAGAAAATGAATCTGTTGTGCCCATGTGACTTATTGATTTATGGTGAAGATTTATGTCCATTACGTGGGTATTTGAGGAAACATTTAGTTTTTGAAGGGGCAATAGATCGAGGAAGGTAGGATCTTTCATGGAACAAAAGGCTAAGTACAAGTTACCACAGATGAGTCTGTAAGAGGAGCTGCCAGTAAGTCAAGAAAGCTATGAGTCTTAGTCCCTGTGATCTTTTTCATTAGGAATCGCTGAGGTCTCTCAAGCCATTTGATGTTTAGTCAAGTATATTTGGAAGGGGCCATAACATTCAATAACAATTTAATGAACTAAGAGGTCAGTGGAAATATGACTTCCTTGGAATAAGAGAAGATGTTGCTGGAAATTAGTTGAGTCAGATTAAAAGATGTCCTGTCTACTGCTGAGACATAATGGTCTTAATATAAGGAGTTATCTTTAAGTATCTATATCCTAGTTGATGATACCCATTTGGGGTAAAAATGGATCTATGTGGTAGGATGTTGAGCAATTTTTACCAAATTTAACTATTTTTGATACTATCATTTTTGAGCCATGCCTCTCAATGTCTTTACTTAGGAATTCCGGACAAGGCCAAAACTAATGGTAGGGCAAAGAACCACAAATCAGGGACAGTTTTTAACTCATTCCATCCAGCGCAGATCTTTTGAGTGTCTGCCTTTAACTCCCAGTGGATGTGACTTGAGCCTTTAAAAAATGAAGAATGAAGTTATTACCTAACAGTTCAAACAAATATTCGTATCTCTGGAGCCATAAGTGTTAAAAGAAAACTGTAAATAGCAAACTATCCAGGATAAATTAATTATCTTTATACTTTAAATTGGATTTTATAAGCCAAAACAAAAGCAGTGAATACTAATTTTGTAATGTTGTATAAACAGATTATGATATCTCATTAACCATTCAAACAAGACATTTACTGCCAGCAGGATTTTCTTCATATAACTGTGAACTGTCATATGAGGTTATGCAGTTCTGTCTGTGGTACCTGAATGTTGAGATATTTAGATAAATATGAAAATTATTACATTGCAAATCAACAGTATACAAATAATATTCAATATCTCTTTAGCTCATACCTCTCAAACTCCTGGCAGAAGAAATCTGGACAAAGCCTAAAACAGTTGGGGTACAGAGGCCCAAAACTAGGGACAAATTTTAAATATTGCTCCTATAAACTAAGAAAGTTGATAGAATAATGGGAATTTGTTTTAGTGTGCATTTTCTGAAGAATATGAAGTCTGAAACTCAATTCTATATAATTATTTAGTGACTTCAGTCCTCAGTGATTTGTTAGAAAACCCCAAATTTTATGAGGAACAGACCAAAAATATGAGGCAAAATCAGGACAGTCTGCAAAAATCTGGACAGTTGAGAGCTATGCTTTAGCTGCATTAGACAGAGGTGAAATAGCAATGCAGTTGTGTTTGCTGTCATGTATGATTCAAGATAAAATATCCTGATACCTTGTATGTAGCATGTTTTTTGAATTATTAATGTAAATATGTACAAACAATATTCAATGTTTAGAGGTGCAGTAGCACATAACTGCAGAAACACCTGGCAGCACAGTTGGCTGTAATGAGTTTAATATTACTCTAATTTGCTTAAAAAAGTTAATAGAACAATAAAACTTGTATCAGTATGCATACCTGGTCTCATTGAGCAGAGGGATAAAGCCCCAGATGACCTGTGTTCAACTAGCACAAGGACATAAGAGGGACCAGATGGGGTAAGGATGTGAGAGGCTAAAGTTAGCTTTCCCATCCTAGGCAAATGAGTTGTTTATTGTAATCCAGGACACTGCTATATAATTTTTTTGTTAATACTTCTACAGTTAAAATGGGCTATTTTTACATGGGAATAAAACTTTAAATACAAGGGATAGGAATGCAGAAGCTCAGATAAGGGAGAAGACGCAATATGGAGTGAGGGGGATCACTAATTTACCTAGATAAAAGTTAATTTCTGTATCACCTGAGTACGTAATACAGACAAAAAAAGAAGGTAGCAGAGATGACTTTAGAACTTTTTGCAAACTGGGATATCTAAGAATCACAAAGGGGTGAGTATCTGAAACATGAGGAAGCTGATGTGTACTTTGAACTTAACACCATGAGATATAAACAATGAATATTCATACATGTTTACAATTCCTAAGATTTGTGAAAATGTAAGAGAATAGAATGTGAAAATAGGTTATGAGTGCAGATGACATAGTGAGTTGGGAAGAGAAAGATCTGAGAGAGCAAAGAAGAACAAGGCTATGGTGTCCTGGACATATTAAATAAGACATAAAAATGGCCAAGATGGACAGAGAAGGACTTAGGACCCCTTTCCAGTGCTAAGACATATCTCCCATTCACAAAGGATAATACATCAGAACTATCAGGCTGGCTAGAGATAAAAGAGATAAAGGGCACTGTAGGAAATGTGTGGACCCATCATGGGAACATTTATGTGTACGCACATCCTTCTCATACACGTTTGAAGTAATCTAACACAAAGCCATAGTTCTCAGTTCTGAGGTAATCCTCGTGAGTGAGCTGATAAGGAGTAAACACCATATATGTGCCTGGACCTTCACTATACATGCGTGTATTGGGTGTGTACATTCACTAGCTGGCCTATCGTAACATATATTTTACTTTGGCTGGTATCTTACCATTATATATTTTTGGTTGACAAATATATAAATGAATGTTGCATTAGCATTCGACAGGTGATTAATTGCAATCCAGTATATACAGAAGGCAGACAAGCCAAGATCATGGAAGTGAGTCAGTTGTTTATTCTGATGAATGTCTGTGTCTGTCCATGTAAAATCATGTCAACTATTTGGCTGCATTGGGAATTTCAATATGTTTTTATGTTCTCTTTTTGTCTTGATCATAATGTTTTATATTACTTCTATGCGTACACAAGGTTTATTTGGTTGTTCTTTGTTTTGATATATGATGTATTTATGGTAATAATATTTTGCAAATGCTAATAACAAGCTTTTTTAAAAAAAAGATCATGGGAGTGCTTATATTCAGCACTATTTTGACTTAAGTAGAACCAATGCTTCTTAATGTAATACATTCTGAAAACTATGGACTTGAGTTAAACCTCAACCAGGAACTTAAAACCCTTAGGTGAACATGAACATATAGCCCAGGCAGTTTATATATTTTAGATGATATTTTGAAAGATGATTTTATTTGTATATGACAACCTTTTGTGCTTATTTGTGTATGTATGAATAGGCACATGGCAATGAAGTCAAACCAAAATCTTACTGTAGATACCAATAAAACCTATATGTTAATATAAACATTTTGAATGTTGTTCTTTACAGTTATTGTTGCCCAATTTGTGCCATTTGATAGCAGCAAACCCGATGAAAATGTGAGCCTAACTGCAGAAAGTACCACTATGACCATTAGGAAAAGCACAATGACTGAAGGAACAGAAGGAGGTAGGAATGCAAACTGTTTACTGTGACACTAGCTTGAATAAGTTATTGCTGTCTGTGTTGTTTCACTGAAAGCAGAAGTTACAGTTGCAAATCATTTTCCCTTATCTGACTCGAAGGCAATGTCTGTATTACTAGATTCTGACTTTATTTGTACAGATAACTGTAACAGGACAAGGAGATGAGAACAGTTGCTTATCTGGAACCAGGATTTGCCATGTTATGCATGCACTCAAATCATTGCACCACAGGTACCTGTATGATTCTATCATAAATTATGTGGGTGTGAATGACCTGAGATGTACCTTGTTGGACTATATCAAGACAGACATTATGGACCTCTATGAAAATGTGTCTCACACAGCTAAGTGCCTTGCATTGAGAACTATTCTATCTTCAACGAAGGATAATGCCACAGAATGAACAAAAAATTATGCTTTTAACAATTGGTTGTTACTCCCAGGGACTTCAATATCTGTCAGTATGGGAGGACATGGTTGCCAAATCTTATGTTACTTTTCCAAAGATGGCCTGCACCTGTCCCCTTGGCTTCTGGATATTAGGTAAAACTTTATCCATCCCCTAAAGCCTTTTTAGGCAATGCTAAAATGACAAACCTACCAACATTGCAAATAAAACCCAAAGGAACCTAAAAATGTTATTGCTCAATGTTAGCAACCTCAACAAGAAACTCCACACCATACAAGTTCTCCTCATTCTGGAGAATTTAGACATCTATGTCATTACTGAAACATGGTTTAAAGCAGCAAAAAGTATTCTCAGAACTGCAAGGCTACACTAATTTCCACACATTTAGACAGGTCACCTGCACAAACAAGGACTATAGGTGGAAGTGACTCGATCTACATTAGCAGCAAATGTATCTCTAGGCTTGTTAAACAGACTGATGTCCAGGAGTTCATCCACATGCAAATCACCATCAATAAAGTCCACTACCATATCTTAGCAAGCTATAGGTCACTCTCCATGTCCCAAGAATCCCATAACTCCTACTTAGAACTACTGGAGGCACTCACCCTCCAACCAAATACCCTATTCATGGGAGACTTTAACTAGTACTCTGTAGACTGGGAAGCATACACCACCTCCAACTTGCAGGCACAATGTTTCAAATTTTGTTAATACAAATACTCTTGATCAGTTGGTATGCACTCCAACCAGAGGCTCAGACATACTGTTTCTGGTATTTACCAATATGTGAGAGCACTGCATGACCCATGCCACATCCTCACTCATGAGCTGTCTCCTTCAAAATAAAAATCAACTTGGAAAACCCAGCTAAATCTGTAAATAGATAGGAACTATTCTAAAGCAAACTACATCCTACTAAGCAACAGTTTGTCAAAATTCAATGCCCCACCCAAGCCTTACGTTCACAGCAACCTATGCAGAATTGTTCACTGAAACCCTGTACAGCCATATAGATGGTTGCATAGAGACTGTTGTATCTACCAGAACTAAGCCCAGAATAAAACACCAAAAACAAGTCACAATGGTAGAAACCCAACCTTAACAAGGTATACAACAAAAGGAAAAAAAAATCATGCCCAAAAGTCAGATGCAACTTTCATAATGACAGGAGCTCACTGATTAAACTAAACAGGAAAGTAATAGGACTGATCAAGTTCAACAGAGCCACTTACAAAGTCAGGATAGCCTCTCAGGCTAAGGACAGATACAAGGCCTTCTAAAGCTTTGTCCAAATGGTAACCCACAGCAGTGAGATGAACTGCTAGTAAATGATACCACCTTCACAGAACAGAGTGGCATAGCAAACCTGCTGCCAGACAAATTCAGCTCAAACTTCAGCCCCTACTCCCCCCACCCCTTGTAAAATCCTCCCCCCAAACTATCAGCAGGGAACAGGTCATGGTGATTCATGCTAACACCAGAAACACGGCCTCAGTGAGCCTGAACAATATCCCAGGCTGCCTCCTTACTAGCTTGAAACATAACCTATCAGAACCACTTGAGTCACTTTTCAACTACAGCCTTAAGGCAAGCTACGTCCTACATGACTGGAGAACTGCAATGGTTATTCCTCTTCATAAAGGTGGCCCATCAGCTGACCCTGGGAACTACAGACCCATCAGCCTGACTAGTCTAATATGCAAAGCTGTGGACCATATTATCATGGAGATGCTCAACAAAGACATTGGCAATCTACAGACACTGGACCCTTCCCAGTTTTCCTTTGCAAGGGAAGGTCTTTCCAACTTAACCTGGTAGATTTCTTTGAGAAGGTCACCAAGGCAATGTATGAGGAGAAGATGGTGCATACTCCCTACCTTGACCTGGCTAAGGTGCTCAATACAATACCCCACTTGGGTATTGTTGACAAACTCACAAAACTAGGCATTAATCCCTGTATAACTCACTGGATTGCCATTTGGTTCATCCAAGAAATCAGGATTGGAGACCACCTCAGCTAAGAGACTGGTCACCAGTGGAGTATCACAGGGCTCCTTGCAGGGCCCACACTTGTTTGCCATTTACTTCTCTCAAGTCAAGGTAAATTCCAAGGACCTCTGTCTCATCAAGTTCACATATTCCCTCTATGACACTAACATCCTGTAAGAAGGTCTAATTCAGACAAATGACTGGTGCCAAAGCCATGGATTAAAACTCAATTCCAATAAGTGCATTATAATACCTTTTGGAAAGATATCCACCCAGCATACCTCTCAACCTCAACACAAGAAATCTGGACAAAGCTTGGAGTAATGGGGAGACATGGGCCCCAAACCAGGGGCAGGTTTTAAACATTGCCCTTATAAACTTAGAAGGTTGCTAGAATAGCAGAATTTGTGTTAACGTGCATTTTCTGAAGGTTATAAAGTCTGAAACTCAATTGTATGTTATTCTTTAGTGACTTTAATCCTTACTGATTTTCCAAATAAAAACATGCATTTTTATGAAGAACAGACCAAAAATATGAGGCAAAAAATCTGGACATTCTGCAAAAATCTGGACAGTTGAGAGGTATGCCACACAGGTTAATTATTTCATCATTAAAATACCCCTAAAAACTGACCCAGCAGTTAAGGAACTAGGAACATGTTTAGTCAGTAATATGGTCTTTGACCAACATGTAACCAAGGTAGTAAGAAAATTATTCTATGTAGCTCAACTTATAAGTAAGGGTATGGCGTCCATGTCCAAGGAAGTTATAGTACCAGTCTACTTGTCCATTATCAAACCCATCACTGAGTACAATGTCCCCTGACTAGGCATATGCAACAGCTGTAAAACCCATGAAGGTTCCTCACCAAGAGAATCCAGGCCATTAACACACTGTTCCACACAGATCACCTTAAGGGCCTATCTCTATACTCAGTCTCCTACAGGTTACTGAGAGGTGATCAATGCCTGGCAAGTAAGCAATGTTCAAATCTGCCTTGGAGGACCTTTTGCACATCTGTAAAATGAACAGCACCAGAAACACCAGATTCATGGATTTAAACTTTCCTTGCAACATAAACAGAATATACAGGTGAGAAAGTCATGTGTCTCAAATTATCCTCACACTTTGGAATACGCTCCCCATCTATATGCAGAAGAGTCTATCCCTAACCCTGTTCAGATGTAATCTTGACCATTGGATGGGAAATCATAACTTCACCCCTGATCTGGCACCCAAGTCTCTGATGAACAGAGGCCGACAGTAAATATTCCCTTACTAGCATATCCCCACGCCCCCCCCCCAAAAAAAAAAACATTACTAACCTCCCAGCTAACTTCCCCCTCCAAATAATCGCCTAAGCAAAGTAGGGACAAAATTGGGTTGGGTTGTGTGACTAGGTTTATGAAGGCCCTGATATACATATGAATCTATGAACCAGGAATCACCTATTAAGTAAACTATTGAAAAATGATATTACGCTAGAATAGCAGAACAAATACATATGCTCAAAGCAGTATATTAGTAATAGTGACTAAGTGGCTAGTCACTATCATGCTAAATCCCACAATTCAGCCATTTACATTGTACCAAAACCACATGACTTAGAATTTGGAAACGCTGTTGCTATAGGCACTGTAAAGACTCTATACGAATCTATTTACACAGTTATGACCAATTATCACTTTAAGTTGTGCATTTTGTTCACTTTTATCTCATATGCAAACATTATCTCTCAAGGAAGTGAATTATTTTTTATGGATAAGGATCTTAATAAAAGCAATGTTTTTTTTTTTCTGGAGTTTGAAACTTTTACATGTAATTGCTGCAGTGAAATGCTTGTGTAAATGCATTTATAGGCAAACTAACACTGAAACATTACTAAATCAGTATATCTACAATATCATGCAAGATCATTTTTGCACCATTGTGTTTTGAGCACATCTCAGTCTTGAGATCACCATCATAAAATGCCAATCCATGATTCACTGTTGGAAGTGAGAGACCCAATACTGTGAATTGTAACGCTTCAAAATAAACTGCAATTGTAACAGAACAGTAAATTCCAAAACCTCACTGTTATATGCCTTTAAAGTATTTATGCATGGTGCCTTGCTCACTTATATCCACTGGCATGGATGACTATGACCTCCACACCCCTGTTAAGTTGTACAAAGTAAGCCTGAGGTCACTGTACTTTGTCGAAGAAAGAATAAATGAAATACCCCTATTGTACTTTAAATGAGATACCCCCTATTGTACTTTAAATTTTCTTATTCCAGTTATCACAATTGCAGTTATTAGCCTCACAAGTGGTGTCCAGCGAGTGAGAATAGGACAGCTTTGTTTTGTGTTTGATTGCACTGTGTACTGGGTAATGTGAGGAGCTAAACTAGAAGAAAAGTACCCTTTTAAGATTTGGACTGCAAGTTTGTAATCCATAAAAACTGATTTTATTAGTGAACAGTCTGTCTGAGACTAAATCTATTTGGTTTAATAGCTGCATGTTCTCTTACAGAATAACATCACTGTCTCTGACTCTGCTGTGATGTTTCTGTGTCTGAAAGAAAAAAAAATTGTCACTCATTTTCAGCTGTGTCAATTGTGCAGTAAACCGACATACATAAAATGAGTAAGTCTAACATGATTAAGTTACTTACAAAAAAGTAGTGAGTACAGGCAATAAAGGGAAGTTGAAGAGAGAAATGTGTCCATTAAACAATGTGGTAGAGACAAAGCAACACTATTAATGGAGTCCTAAGTGAATAAAATGAGATAAATCTATTTTGTAGTAGTTGAAAGATAAAAGCCTTGCATCAAATTAACAAAAAGCAAAGAAATGGCTGAATTTAGAGGTGGCATTTGTAGTATATAGTATCTGTAGTATAAACAGTGGTTCACACAACACAGAGGCAGAAACACTGGGCTGAAACAGAACTGTCATGTGGTAGGCAAAGGTATCACATTAGAATAAGTATCACTCATCAGCAAAAAGCAACATTTTTTCCAAAAATGTACACAACAATAACATCTAGATGGCACTTGGGTTTAAGAATGCTAGGGTACAAATCAAGACTGAATGTCCTTATCTTGTCCTCAGTAGGTGGGCAGGAGGACAGCCCTGTGTGCTGCAGATTAGGAAGGGGGCAAATGCCATCTTTGGTGGAGGATTTGTTTGTTTCTATGTTACTATTAGCAGCTACAGAAGAGGGCAACACTGTGTTCTGAACATTAGTATGGCAAACAAAGTGTTTGGATACAAGTAAAATTGCTAAGCTACAGGTAGTAAGTTAGCAGCAGGCCAGACCCATGAGCCGTTCACTAAGCTAGCACTGAAATAAGGCACTTAAGTGCTCAAATGTCATGTCTTCCTGTTACAGGTAATGCAGTATTCATTAAAGAAACTTGTTGGTTTTTCCCAGAAGCAAAAAGACATTACAGATGGTAATGTTTAGGTGGAATCCACATTATGTGGGCATACTTGTTGATGGTCTTTACTGGGGATGCCACACACCATTGTTTAGGTGGAATCCACCTTATGTGAACATACTTGTCGACGGTCTTTACTGGGGATGCCACACACTTTGGAAAATGTTCTACTAAATCTGGCTTAACTTCATATTACAATAAAACTACATATAATGCAGTGTGAGCACAATTTTAGACTAAAGAAAAAAGTTTCCAGTTTTGCTATGTCTCAGTCAATTGAAGATGCCTGAAAGGGAGTGATAGACAGTCAAACAAATGGCCGATTGTTTGTTGCAGCATAAATGAAGAACAAAGGATGCAGACTCCTCTACCCTTTCTAGTGAACATCATACCTGACTCCTTGGCATGTTAGGGAGTCCATCCTTGGTCAGGGATTCCCAAAGGTTCTGGAAAGCAGGACAGAAGACAGATTCACCAGAGTAAGTAATAAATTATACTCCAGCAGTGATCCTTATGATGAATGTCAAAATTGACTTTTCCATTTCTTTAGCATCAACTCATTGCTAAATGCAGGTAAGTCCCAATATCTTTCTAACTTACTGATCCTGAACTCTACGTCCTTCTTAAGGTCATGGAAGATCTGAGTCACAAGTACAGACTCCTGATATTTTACACACTTGCTGTATCTGACAGATGTCCCAAAGTGCTCCATTTTCTGTACTGTTTTGCAAAGGTGTTGATCTGAAATGAGATCTAAGGGCATAAATCAACATGCCAGCCACATCATTTGGTTTCCCGAGTGAAGCATTATTATATCAGAATGGTCATGCTGTTCTTTTACCTGTTTATATGTTTAAAACAAATTATCTTATCCACATTATTCAGCAGCTTTTACTGTTCTCTAATTTTCTGTTATAACATTTTAAGCATTATTCCACTGTTCTGTAAAACTAAGGAAATGATTTTTTGAGCTATGGTACAGAATCGGAATTGTCTAGACATACTAAGGCTTTACAGAGTCTAATTATGGTGGCTGATAAAAAAAAAAAAGCCATTATTTGAAAATGGAAATCAAAGTCTAAACCAACTGTTCAGGAAGCAGTGAATATAGTAACGGAGATAAAACAACAGGAATTGGGATCTTTAGAAAAGGGTAGGAGTAAATTACATAGGAAAAAATGGGAATTGTGAGAACAATACATGCAGAATAACATTCTGGAGGAGGAATAAGGTCTAAAAGAAAGCAAGATTTGAATGAGCATTGTAATGTTTGACTGACAATGACTGGTTAAATAAAGGTTTTTATTTATCTAACCAGCGAGCTGCAACAACAGCAAAGAATAACACTTTAAGTAATAAACTAAAGGAATTCAATCATAAGCTCTTAACATAAAAGAAGCTTCAACTTGAAAATGAACAGTTAAAGGAGTGTATAAGGAACAGGCAGATTCCTAAGGGATTAAGAGTTTGCTTTTATCCCATGGGACTGGAGTTAAATTCACCAGTTCATTTAGAACTGTTGCAGTTATTTGACTGGCACAGCTGCAAGTTCCTTGAAGTTATTATTAAACACAATGCGAGACAGAAAGAAAGTTTGGAAGGTGAACTTAAATGCTTGATGATGAAATAAAGAAGGTCAAGGGGGACAGAATAGATTATGCCAAAGAGACAGCTTACCTCCACCACCACCCCCAGTCACAAGTATGCAGGGAGCAGATACAATCAAGATCAAGATCAACGTCAAACAATTTTGACAAATGAAAGGAATAATAGTAACCCCCAACAATGAGAATGAATGAGGTCAGCAAAATAATGTGCATTATAATAATGCACATAAGAATCATCAGCAAGAGTATTCCACTGAGGTGCAGACTGATGATATGAATGAGTATCCACCTTTACTGCATTCTGACAGGATTAGGGAGAGACTACAAGGCCAAAATCCTTGGAAACAACCAGAAGAGCAGAATTTTTACACCCCATCCAGAAGAAACAATGGGGACAGTGGAACTGGTGGTATTCCAAGCAA
Source organism: Protopterus annectens (assembly GCF_019279795.1). Taxonomy (NCBI): domain Eukaryota; kingdom Metazoa; phylum Chordata; order Ceratodontiformes; family Protopteridae; genus Protopterus; species Protopterus annectens. Next base: position 1,473,592,435 of record NC_056743.1, read on the forward strand.
ACCAATCAAGTATGGTACAATCAGAACAAGTGGGGATGATGCCTATTGGTTTACAGCTAGAAGGATATGTTGGATTTGGAAAGCAATGAGTAGGCCATTGTAAAATAATTACCAGCAATGATGGTGACTTTAAAATATATAATTTTTCAAGTACTAATATAGGTCATCAGGTGGCTAACACCCTAAGTAAGGGCATGACTTTTGAACTGTCAAGTACGACTGATTTAGCTACCATGCTGTTGGATTTAAAACTTTACCTAAGAAAATTGAACTTCGGTTTACTGTTTGAGGAAGGACCAACAGAAAATAAGGAGTTCATTATTTCAAATACCTTCAACCCACTGCTCCATCTGGCCTTATTGCTCTTTGAAAAGATATCTTGACTTGATATTAGAGACCTTTTAGATAACAAAATGAATAGGAATATTTATGATAATTTGAATAAAAAAGAAAATGAGTCCCTAAATTTTATTAGGCAGCAAAATATAATAATAATAAAGCCAGATAAGTTAGTGGGTTAGTTATCATGGAGTTACACTATTATAATAATAAAATGTGGAATTTATTGAATACTGATGCCTATGAACTGGTTACAAAAAATCAAGTTAATGGCACTTACAGAAATATCAATTCTGAGTTACAAGATTTATTTATAGATAGAACGGATATTGAAGTATATAATTATTTGTATATGTCAGCACCAATCATGCTGATTATCTTTGGCGTTCCCAAGATCCATAAAGATCGAGAAGACCCCCTCCCCATGCGACCAATTGTTGACGGAAGAAATTCCATCACATATTGATGTGAGAAATTTTTTGATAATAAATTAAGAGGTTTATTAGTGGATAAAACACAAATCTGTAAAGATTAATGGCATTTTTGGAAAGCATTACTGAGCTCCAATATGATAAAGCAGACATATTTATAACTATTGATGTTAGGGACCTTTATACTTGTATTCCCCAGGATTTGGGAATACAATGGGTTGCAGACTTCTTAATAGAAAAACGTTTAAGGCATTAAGACATTCATTTATATGAAGACTGTTTCAAGATTGTTCTTAGTAATAATTATATTTTTTCAATGGCAATTATTACCTACAAAAATTTGAGGTCGTTATAGGTACAAGAGTGATATTCTAGATTTCAGAGAGATCATAAAACTGCAGTGAACCACATCTCATTAGTGGCTCATTATCATGTCTCTGAACTGAAACCTAGTGCTGTGAGAGCTAACCATGCTAGTTTTCCCTAAACCAACCCATGCAGCCCAGTTACATTGGCACCTACTAACATGCACATGCACACAGGTGCACACACACACACACACACACACACACACACACACACACACACACACACACACACACACACATACCCCGAGACAAACACACACCCATCCACCCACATACACACACACACACACACACACACACACACACACACACACACACGCACACATACAGAGTAACACACAGTAACACATATATACAGACATCCCAGAGATGCATTCATTGTCTTACACAGACACACAAAGATACACACCAGCATGTACACCTTACCTCTCAACCTCTCAGCTTTCAAAATCATAGCAGGGGTACAAAATCATATCATTTAAAATTTACATACGCATACATTTGCACCACAGAGGGAAGGGCATAACTGTATAAAATTATTCTTTTAGTAGATGCAGCCTTATAACATTAGGACCCTTGTGGTGCTAACAAATGCACACCTACATAGTGCATTAAAAATATACTATAAAATGTACCTTACCACATTGTAAACAGATACACATGACTGTTTTCTTGACTTGCTATATGTGCCAGTCATAGCTATAAATACAATTTGTAATTGTATTTGCTCATAATATGGTCGTGGAAATTTCAGTAAACACACTGTCTTGGATAAATAAAAACACAAAGGTATCTCAACCTAGAAATGAATCTGAGCTCCAAGTATTTTTAAAAAAGTGACAGCCTAAAATTTTCTTCCCCATCCAGAAAAAAATGATTTTGCTCATTTCAGTTCCATGCAATATGTAGACCCAGTAAGAGTGACATTTATGAACTGTTTTGCCACCTAACAAAAATATTTTGTCTATAAGCTATTCCATATTTTGCATAAACATGCTGCATTTTTTCATAACCTGTATCCTTACTGCTTATCATAACATTAGAAAAGCTTTTCAGTATATAATTACACACACACACAAAACAATCAGTTACAGCCACTTGTATGACTGTCTTCACCTTAGGTATCTGTTTGTGATCAAATGAATGAATAAATACATGAAATGAGGCTTGAAAATATATATCTCATATTATTGTTTTGGAACCATACAGTACAGCTCACTGTAAGCCCCCCATACTCTTCCAACCAATTAATTCAAGAATCAGGAACAAAGACCCAAAATCAGGAAAAAACTTTAAATCCATCCATCCATCTATCCATCCATCCATCCATCCATCCATCCATCCATCCATCCGTACATCCTCTACCCTTTTCACATTTTTGCACATGGGGTCAGTGTATCACTTCAACAGTAACAATCTTCTCAAGCCAAGGTTTACACCACCAGATGGCTATGTTGCTCTTATATACTTAGAAAATTGTGAATATAAGAGGTTTTGCAATAGAAAGCATTTTCTAAGATATGAATTTCAAAATTTACATTTATCATTGTTTGGGAGGTGCAATCAACTACAGTTTGCTAGGAAACCATAGATTCTATGTGGAGTAGATCAAAAATATGAGACAAAATCAGACAGAGTTGAGAGCTATGCCCTCTACAGAAACACACACACACAAAACAACCACTTGTTTGACTATATACATCTTAGATGTCTGAGATAAGATTAATGCAAAAATATATAATATTGGCCTAGAAATGCATTTTCTTGCTAGTGTTAGAACCAGATAGTGCAACATAATGTAACTGTAACCCATCCTAAACTTCTTAACTTAAGAATGATATACAAAGAACCAAACGCAGGGGAAAGCTTTTAAATAATGTTCTTAGAAATCTGCTAGAAAGAGATTTGCATTAGCATACATTTTCTGAAGGATGTGAAGTCTGAACTGCATGTCTGCCATTATTTCATGATTGTAATCCACAACAATTTGCCAGAAAAAAAACACAAATGTTATGAGGAAAAGATCACAATGCTGCTCGACGTCTTTGGTGAAGAATTCTGGACAAAGCCAAAGTTAATAATGGAAGAAAGTTTGAAAAACATTGCAGTTTTTAAATATTACTCTATTTTACTTAAAATTAATAGAACAAGTGCTTCATAAGCATTCATTTCTGAGTAATAAGTATAATTAATCACTGGCATTATTGCCTAGCTATAGTTATCAGCAATTTACAAGAAAATGAACTTTTATGAAGGACGGAGAGAAAATATAAGCCAAAATCAAGGATAACTGAAAGCCAGAGCTATAAGTGCACAGACACACACACACGCACACACACACACACACACACACACACACACACACACACACACACACACACACACACACGCATACACACTCCAAATGCACTTGCCAGAATGTAGTCAGCAACATCATCAGTGTTGCTCGTCTGGTCAGGATAAAACAGACAAACATTTGTGAGTTCAGTTCAAGCAGCTTTATTACACACAAACTCATCAAAAATGAGGTTTTGTAACTTAAACTTAAATAAACTTGTAAACAGACTGACTACCACACTCCTACATGTTAACAGTCTGGCTATTCTCTCACAATGGCACTGCTGCCTGCACATGCTCAGTATTTATATGCAAGTATTTACATCTGGCAATACTTCTTAAAGATACATACACATGCTCTGATCTACATCCTCCCTCTTTGAGAAATGATCCATATACGAAATGACAGTATTCAATAACATGCTGTATACAGAAATTATCTTTTGACATGCAGTTATACAGAACTAATTATTTGACATACAGTCATACAAAATTAGACACATATAAAACAATCATGTACAGGTTCCTTTGTATTTTACAGCAGGTCTAGAAATATGACCTGATAGTTTAACATAAAAGTCAGAATTGGATCTAGCAACGGGTATTGTCTTCAAGGAATGTTCAACTTTGGGGACATCTGGGACATTATCAAGAATGGGAATGGATACTGTGACACGTTCTTCGGTGTGAACATTGTCAGGGTTGCTCTGATATCTAGAGCCTGTATCACAGGTATGCAGGTGTGATATTGTTTCTGATACAGGAAGATGTCTGCGATTTCTCCTGTATTCTATACCATCAGATTCAATTAAGTAGGCTCTCGGCTTGGCACAAATACCTCTCACTTGACTAGTTCAATCAAAGCCTTTCACCATCTGCATCCTCACTGTCTCTCCTTCTTTTAACGGACGGAGAAATCTCCTTGTTGTATCAGAGCTGGACATCTGAGAAGAACGCTTCTTAAAAAGTTGGGCTTTGATTGCTCTCTTGTCTTTAGCATTAGCCACCAACAAACTAGAACTGATAGGCAAGGTTGTTTTGATTTGCCTAGAAAGAAGTCGCTGGGCAGGCGAGCCAAGTAGATTGTTGCGGGGTATATTTCTGAGATTGAGTAAATTCAAGACGATATCAGTATTGTCATGCTTTGACCTCTCTAGTAATTGCTTTGCACTCTGTATTACATGTTCAGCAAGGCCGTTTGACTGTGGATATTCAGGACTGCTAGTAAAATGGATAAAGTCTCACTCTTTAGCAATTCTCTGAAGCAATTGACTAGTAAACTAAGAACTGTTGTCAGAAATAACTTTGTGTGGACTACCATGGACTGAGAAATGATGTTTCATCTTAGTAGTAACAGCACTAGATGTTAAGTTAGGTAGCAAATCGATCACAAACCAGTTTGAATAAGAGTCTAGCAACACTAAGTAATGCTGATTGTTCCACTCAAGTATGTCAATTGCTACATTTGACCAAGGTAGTTCAGGAGTTTGGCTTAGCTAAAGTGGCTCTTTTTGCAATGTAGCTTAGTATTGTTGTACACTGAACAAGAAGAAAGCACTTTATCAACGTCTTTTGCTAGAGAAGGCCAAAATACTAGTCCTCTTACCCTTCATTTGGTAGAATTGGAGCCTGGGTGGCCACGATGCAAAATCTGAATATATTCATGCTGTAAGGAACTAGGAACAACAAATTTTGGACCTTTGAAAATGATACCATCTTCCATCAGCATCTCATGTCTGTATGGAAAATAAGGTTGTACGTCTGACGGTACACAGGATTGCTTTGACAGCCATCCTACATTGATGAAGTGGTTGAGCATTTGCAAAATTGGATCAGTCTTTGTATGATCTCTTAGCTCATCAAGTCTCATGGTAGACAAAGTATGCACTTCTATGACATCAAAGTCAAACTTCTCTGCATCTAGTTGTTCTGTGGTATTTCTGGGTGATCAGGATAAGGTATCAGCCAAATAAAGAAGTTTACCCTTTGTATAGATCATTTTGAAATTGTACTTTTGCAATTTGAGCATCATTCTTTGTAGTCTTGCTGGAGCGAAATGCATAGGCTTCTTTAAAATAGTGACTAGAGGTTGTTGGTCAGTTTCTGTCTGGATAACTCAGCCATAAATATAATCATGGAACTTCGAACATGCAAACACAATTGCCAAAAGTTTCTTCTCAGTTTGAGCATGCTGCATGTCAGTTTGGATTAGAGTTCTAGATACATAGGCAACAGGTCTGCCTACTTGAAGAATAACTGCACCAAGACCAAACTTTGAAGCATCACAGGAAAGAACAACTGGTTTGTGGACATCATAGTGTCTTAATGTGGGAGCGTTAGCAATCTACTGTTTGAGATTAACAAATGCTCTCTGTTGTTGTTCTAACCATGTTCATGCAACATTTTTGCATGTCAGCTTTCTTAAAGGTGCTGATAACTCACTAAAGTTAGGGATAAATTTGACCAAATAGTTAACCGTAGCAAGAAAATGCTATAAGGCTTAGACATTGAACCTGGCATCTCAAGAATGGCTGCTTGCTTGGACGGTTCTGGTCTTAAGCCTGTCCTGGTAAATAAATGACCTACATAAGTAACTTCTGGTAGTCTGACTTTGCATTTCAGAGGATTAAGTTTTAATTTCACTTCATGTGCTCTGTCCAGAACTTTTCTGAGGTTTCTGTCATGCTCTGTTTCACCATTACCTCCAACCAGTACACTGGTAGCCTGAAAAAATTCCATCGCATGTTGAAAGACTTCACTGGCAGAATTTATTCCAAAAAGCATCCTGAGGAATCTGCATCTACCAAATAGGGTACTGAAAATAGTCAGTAGTGAAGATTTGCAATCAAGCATTACTTGCCAAAATGAACTCTTTGCATCTAAGACAGAAAAAACAGTGGCATTTGGCATGAGGCCAGCAATCTTCTCAACTGTACACATAGGATGATGAGGCCTTTTTAATGCCTTGCTCATGTCTCTTGGGTCAATGCATGTTCTGATTTCATCTGACTTTTTCTTATATGCAGCTACCATGGAAGACTCCAACTCAGTTGGTTTTGTAACTGGACAAATCACACCTTCCTGCACCATTTTGTTTAACTGGACCTTGACTTTGTCCTGCATAGCTATTGGAACTCTTTTGCTGGTCTGGCCACTGGAGTGACCTCTAAGTCTACTTTCATGGAGTACACAACTGGAAGTTTGCCTAGCTTACTGTCGAAAACATCAGCATATTCTAAGAAAATAGCATCAGTAAAGCTGAAACTGTGATATGTGCTTACATGATGGACTTCTTTGGTAAAAGAAAGCAGTTTCATGCTTAAACTGTCTCTGAGACCCAGGGTTGCCAGACGTCCCTATTTGGGCGGGACTGTCCCGAGATCAGCAGCCTGATCCCGAGTCCCGCCCTGCCGGTTTAAATCCTGGCCAGCCTCCGCTTTGTTTGTTTTTTTTTTTTTTTGATTGTCCTGTATACCTGGTATACGGGCCAATCAAAAATTGCTAATCACGGAGCTTCTTGTGTTCCGCATTAAACACGAGAAGCTCCGTGTTTAGCAATTTTTGATTGGCCCATATGCCGGTATATGGGCCAATCAAAAATCGCTAAACACAGAGCTACTTGTGTTGAATGCGGAACTGCAATGCATTAAACACGAGAAGCTCCGTGTTTAGTTCAGAGCTACTGAGCGAGCTCAGTTCTTTAATGTGGAACTGTGTTCCGCATTAAAGACCTTTTTTTTTTTTTTGGTCTTCACTTGTTCACTTGCCGTGAGAGACCTTCTTTTTTTTTTGTCCCTACCTGGGGGACTGGAAATCTGGCAACCCTGCTGAGACCTAATAATGACTGCACAGGTCTTCAGACTACATAAAATTGCAAGCTGTAACTGTTCCCAGCCGAATAGCATGAAAGCACTACCGAGCCTTCATTTTGAATCTCTTCACCTCCATAAACAACAAGCTTTACACAATTGACAAATTAAGTTGCTCACCAGCCCTCACTTTAGCAATTTTTTTCTGCTGACATTACATTGCTCTTGGAACTAGTGTCTACTGTGAGCTTGCCATTGATCAGTACAGTACAAAACATTTAATTCTTTGCCATAATATTTACTGCATTAACATTTTCACCAATCACTGATACACCATCTACATAGAAAGTAGGGTTGCAGCTCTCTATATGATCATCTTGCTTTTTTTGAATGACCTTTCTTAATAACTGAGTGAGGCTTGCATGATTTACAAAACTTTTGAAAATGGTTCCATATTTTACACTTGTGGCATTGCTGACCAAATGCTAAGCACTTCTCTCTTTTAGACTCACAATTGGCACCACAATTACGACAATTAACAATAAGACTTGACTTGGGTTTTGCTGACTCACTCATACTGTACTGAGCATGCCCCTTTTGCTGAGCTAGTCTTGGAACTTGCTAGAAAGCTATGAGGTTCCCAGGTAGACCTGGAGGGGTTGCAGCTGCCATGTACTTAGGCCTGTTTCTGCTTGCCATGTGTTGCATGTTGTCTACGTTTGCTCTAGAGGCCATTGAAACCATGCTTTTATAACTTGCAAGCATACTTGTGTGCCTTTCTGTGAGCTCATGGATTTGACAAATCTCTATGGCTTTGCTTAACATTAAATCACTGTCACGAAGCAGAATCTTTCTCACTGCAGCACTATTAACACCACACTCAAGCCTGTCCTTTATTAACTCATTTTTCAAGTCACCAAATCTGCACATTTTAGCCTTGTTTCTCAAGTCAGTGGTATAAACTGCAAAAATTTAATTTGGCTTTTGGTCTCTTGCATAAAATAAGTGTCTCTCTAATGTAACATGTGTCTGGGAGTTGCACATTTCTCTAAATTTACATTTTAAGCACCTTGGGTCTCCCCCTGTCCAGCATATACTTCTGGTGCATACACAAATGAGCACTCTCTTTCAGTGGCTTCTGACCCAGATAAGTTAAGCAAAATGAATGCCCTCATAAGTACATCTTTGTCAGAAAAAGCTGCTTGTATGAAAATACTGTATTCTTGCTCGAATACTCTCCAATTCTCTGCTATATTATGATCAAATACAAGTGGACCTGGTCTGTAAAATGCCTCTGCCATATCAACACACAGTAGCGAAGGTGCTTGAAATCATGTATGAACATAAACACGCACACATATATATATATATATATATATATATATATATATATATATATATATACCAGAACTTTATGCCAGTACTTGTAATTATGCCCAATAGCACAACACACTCTTTGAAATAACTGCACTTTGCCAAATAAGTCTCCTTAGAACAAGAAAACTTTGAAATCACTGCACTTTGTGAAACCACTCCTTATCAGTGCAAGAAATACTTCAAAATGACTGTATTTTGATAATAAACTGTACACGGCAGAAAAAAGCTCAGGGTCAGAAACAATTTGATATGAATGCGATTTGCAAATAAACTGTACACAGCACAAGAACCTTTCAAAATGGCTGTACTTTGTGAAATAACTCTGTCAAGTGTAAAAAACACTCTGAAATGGTGGCACTCTGCAAATAAATGTACACAGCACATGAAACTTTTCGAAATGGCTGTACTTTGCACTTTATAATATAACTACTACTTTACACACAGCAAACTCTTTGAAAGAATTTCACCATAAAGAATTTCGCCGTAATAAAGCACACATTCTGCAAACACTTTGCACACTCTGAAATACTTCAAACAACTCTAGCTATGCTTTGAATGGCTTTGGTCAATGCGAAATAGTAGTATGTGCCCAAAACATGGTCTTTTACTAAAAAAAAACATAGAGTTGTCTTGCTTTTTAAGCTTAATTTGCCCTTTTATTGTACTTGTTATGCCCTTTTAATCTCTTATCATGCTCATTATAGTTTTCTTGTGCCTGTTTTACTATAAACATGCTCGTTTTGCAAACCAAAGGTAATATCGTGGTTTTGAACATTTTGTTTAATTTATAATGCAGGTTGTGCCTTTCATTTGATTAATAATGCCTTTTGTGCTTCTCGTTTGATTAATAATTCGTTTTGTGCCTTATAAATGCTCTGTTTCATTTTCTTTGAAAATAAATAATTTGTGCAGTTTTCTTTACCTTTAGATTGTTCCTGGCCCTTTCTTGTTTGTCTGAGCTCTGTTTCACTCAACTTGCTTAATCTGCCTTTACATTCAACTCTGCACCTCATGGGTTGAAGAAGTTGTTCTTCTAATACTGGTTCTGACACCATGCCGCTCGTCTGGTAAGGATAAAACAGACAAACATTCATGGGTTCATTTCAAGCAGCTTTATTACACACAAACTCATCAGGAATGAGGCTTTGTAACTTAAACTTAAATAAACTTATAAATAGACTGACTACCACACTCGTACATGTTAACACCCTGGCTGTTCTCTCAAAATGGCACTGCTGCCTGCACGTGCTCACTATTTATATGCATGTGCTACATCTGGAAATCTTTCTTAAAGGTAAATATACATGCTCTGATCTACAATCAGCACTGTGCATTTCCATTTTTTTAAAGACCACACAGTGCTAGGATACTTGTCTACTATTGATTCATTTTGACCGAAAGATTTTTCAGAAGTCCCTCCCTCATTCTCCCTTAAATGGATCCAATGAAAGAAAAGAAATTGGAGCTGTCTTATGTCATAGTAGAATAGCAGAGTAGACACAGATTCAGGAAGTGAAATCAGAGTACTCCACCAAAAGCAGAGTGATTAACAGGTGTGATACATGTACACACACACAAAAACACACAGACACACACACACACGCACACACATATGCACAAAAACACACTTATACACACACACACACACACACATACAAAGACACACACACACATACACATACACACACACACACACACACACACACACACATATGTACACAAAAACACACACTATAAACACAAAAACACACACACACATAGACGCACACACACACACACACACACACACACACACACACACACACACACACACACACACACACACACACCACACCATGCCACAAATGACTTTGCTGTACTTACCTGTTCCAGTACTAACATCCCTTCTTGTACCATAAGAACGAATGGGTGTACACTGTCATAAGACAGTATGCACTTTTTTCAATTCATTCCTCCTGTAGTGAGATAGAGCTATATTTTCAATTGCTCTAGCACACTAGTCCAGTGTAAATGAAGAGTTCCAAGTAAGGCCACATGACTAGCATTACCCTTGCCCCATCCTGCCACCTTTCTATGTTGTCCTGTGCCAGCAAGACTGCTATAACACTTATTTGCCATTGCCATTCTACTACAGTTATACTACACTGAACTTTGAATCAGAAACCCAGACTGCATACAGTAAACCTGTGGGAAATAGGTTTGTGTACCGAGATCCAAGTTATGAATTTCAGCCATTATTTTTATCTAATTTAGTAGAGACAGCTACATTATTTCATACATAACTGCTGTTCTTTTCAGAGCCATAGCTAGGTCATCAGGCGGCCATTATTTTTATTTTCAGTACACCAGACAGGAGCCCTTTCAACTTGAAGTTGAGGACCAACATTCTTAAACATAGGACCCAGATGAATAAAACTTCTTTTCAAAGTTGACAGTTTCCAGTAATGGCAGAAATGCAGCACCGACATTCCACTTTTCATCTGAGATGCTTCGGGTGATACTGTAGCTTTTTTAATAAATGCATTTACTACCTTACAGTGTTGCTGTCTGTAGTATCACAACCTCCTTGCAATTGTTACTAACCCACTAAGCTAATAAATTCATTAATTTCAGAAGTTGAGATATAACAAATGGCTTCTTTAATTCTAATATGCACTCACTCCTTCTTGACAGCTGCTGATCACATAAGCTAACAGTTTGCACCTGCATCACCCTCTTTTTCTCACCAACAGTGATTGATTTTTGTTAGGTTCCAAACTGGGGCTGAAAAGGACTGTTTCCAGGAAGATGGAAGGACTTCAGTTGTAATGACTACGTGCATAGCTCTCAACCTTTGATCTCAAAAACGAGGAACACTAGCCCTTATAATGTGGAACAAATGGGAAAAATGTGGAACACATACTAATGGCTTACTAACAACTTCAACTAGGAAGGTCATAGGATGGTTAAAATATGCTAGTTTTACTTATAAAGAAGATATGTTAATTAAATAATATGATTCATTTCTATTTACAATGGATTTCACTAAGCAAAAATTCCTAACACTGAATGTGTGACAGTCTTTCAATGTGGAACATTTGAGGAACTTGGAGGAACATGAACTTTTTAAGACCCCAAATGAGGTACGTTCCTCGTAATGAGGTACACTTGAGAGGTATGACTACGTGTGTTACCTGTAGTAGCAGAATGATTCCTTGTATACTTTAGAGAATGGAAAACATCCATTTCACAGTTCGGTTAGGATTTCAAAGAGATAATTACTAGCTGGTACTCTGAATCAGTAATAGTGATCATACTACTGCCTGTTTCAGTCAAGTTAGGGAGGGAAATTCAGAGAAAATATTCATGCATCTCAGGGGAACCCATACAGTCTGCCTGGGTTTCAACTCTCTGAAGGTTAATAGCCAGAGGTGAAGATATAAGGTTTGTTCAAGATATCCACACTAGGAAGGGGATTTTGAATTTTAACTCCACAGGCAAGGTGCAGCATATACACAGACCCAGGCAACTGGGAAAACTTTCTTAGCCCTAACAGTGGCAGAATGAGTTCACATATGTGGGACTCCAGATGATGTGAGTATTTTGTAAGGGATGCATCATCCTCCTTCTTTTTTTCTTGCCCTGACTAGCTCACTTAGTCACTACCCCCAAAAAGAGTGTTTTAAGCAAATCTGTGAGTGCAGTAGAATCCTGATGCAATTCATTATCTGCAGTTATTTGTAATATATTTCAACCATGATTTCTTTAAAGTTTGCATTTCTTAAGTGAAACAAAACTCTTTTCCCACAGTCAGACTTTTTTTGTCGCCATAGCAGTGGACAAAGTAAACTCGCAAGCCTATGATTAGAATAAATGTTGGCTTGCATTTAAGTAGTAGGGGGTCTGTCTATAACAGACAAGATGGAAAAACATAGCTCAGCATGAGCTAGCTTAAGACATATGCCTGATAAAGAGTAAACAGCTCTGTGCATATCCAACAGCTAATGCAGATGTTGCTATTTATTAAGTGTTAAGTGCGTAATTAAATGTTGAACTAATTCATTCATATGCTGGATTTAACTGCATGGAAAAAACAATTGAAGTGTTGCACTTATCACTAGGTTAAGTTTACATAGCACATTCACACAGTAAAATACCACTCCACTGTCTGACTGCGTGTGTACAGTCAAACAACTGAACAGGACATAAAATAATGAAATAATGAGTACCAAATACTTAAAGTGGGACATACCCTCAGTTTTCATAATTCTTAGAGTTATGTTATGTTATATTGTCTTAATGTGATATTGTCTGAAAACAAAAATCTAGCCTGCATAAAAACAGAAGATATTTATTTAAAAGTTAAGTGTTTTTGCTCTAAAATGTCAAGAACTTCAGAAGAACTACATCAATACAAAAGAAAAACAGTGACATCATCATTAAAATAATGCTGGCAGCTGTATATAGCAGAGAACAAACTGTCAAGACTAGTGTTACTATTATTACTAAAAAACACTGTCAACATATTAGTGTTGTTTAATTATGCTTTAAGTCATTTTCTAAGGAAGCAATAATTCCCAACAGGGTGTGTGTATTATTGTGGAAATAATGTCAGAGGAGAGCCTCTATAGCCATGGAAGGGTGTTATTTCCACAGTAACATACACCCTGGAGGGCATTATTGCATCTAGAGAATGGGCTGTCTGTAAAATTATTGTGGTTTAGTTATTTATTTATTTTTTATTGCTATATTTTTAATATATTTTTGATGTAAAATAGTTTATCAGTGTAATGTATCAAACTTTGTGTAGTATATGTTAATGGTGTTGGAGAAAACATTTCATAGTCAAAATATAACACTTAAAAATATATCCTGGTATTTACTTTATTTTTTTTGTCCCTTACTCCTAAAATATTTGGTTTGTTGCCAGTCATTGGAGATTGACGTTATTCAGTAATGGCATGCATTTCAGTTTCAGGTTCCTATTGATTTGTCGACAGCTTAGGTTGTCGAATGCGTATTCATTGACAATTAAGCATGGAACGCTTAAAATAGCGAATGACCACATCATCAAATTCTTTCCTCTGGGAAAGAATTTGCGTGGCCGTTCTCGGGGATTTGCCCTCTCCCCAATGTAGAGTGGTCTCGGAACTGATATATTTAGTTAGGGGAGTGTGGGGGGGTGAAGCCCCCCACTATGTTTGGGTGTGTTTGTTTATTTTGTTTGTGGATGGCCAAGCAAATTCTTTCCCTGGGAAAGAATTCGATGATTTGGCCGTTCGCTGGTTTTAGCTTTCGACGCTTAGGTGTCGATGATTTTGGATTTGACAACCTAAGCTGTCAATGTTATGATATAGACTCGAGTTTCAGACTATTATTTTCTTCAGAAAATTCATGCTAGCATAAATCTTTTTATTTAAGCAAGTCTATAATTTTATAAGAGCAATAATTAAAATTTGTTCCTGTTTTTAAGCCTTTGTTCCCTCTTTATTTTAGGCTTCATCCAGATTTCTTTAGTTGAAAGGTCCAGAGGTATCCAAACCTCTTTACTGTTGATCTCACTCACTCTCATACCTCTGTTTCAGAAAATGCATGCTAACTCAAACCCTAATATTCAAGTAAAAATATGTCTCCCGTTTATTTTAGTTTTATCCAGATATCTTGAGCTAATAGTAAACAGAGCATACTTCTCAAATGTCCAGATTTTTGGCTCATATATTTGGTCCCATCCTCATAAAATATGTAGTTTTCTGGAAATTCACTGGGAATTGAAGTCATTAAATAATGACAGACATTCGAGTTTCAGAAACCTTTATCCTTTATAAAATACATGCTAATGGAAACCCTGTTATTCTAGCAACTTTCTAAGTTTATAAGAGCAATATTTAAAATATGTCCCTATTTTTGAGTCTTTGTTCCCTGTTATTTGAACTTCTTCTGTGGAGAGATTGAGAGGTATTGCACACAAACACACACACACACACACACACACACACACACACACACACACACACACACACACACACACACACACACACACACAGTCACATTGCTATCATGCAGGCATTCACTCACACACACAGACAGATGCATAAACACAAATATGCAGACACACGTTTTTCAGTTTCATTGATTTTTTTACTCTCACTAAACAACAAAAGCACTGCTTAGCAAGTGTAAGATAACAGCTTGATCAATCTTTCACTCTCATACATGCATACACTCTCACACACAAACACACACGCACACTTTATGTTTAATTTTTTTCTTTCTTATTTTACACTCACTGAACAGCAGAAACAATGCTTAGTAAATGTAAAATAATGGCAGACATTATTTTTTTTTCAGTCTGAGCTCCAGGGCAGCTTGATATGCTGCTGTGAAGTGGCAGACTCATTTTTCAGTGGGCATTACCTGTAGATTAACACCCTGCTGGACAACGTTTGTTCTCCAATCAGGGTGCCATCTACAGGTTGTCCAATCTCTAATTTTTTTTAATTATAGCATTACTATTTTCCAGTCACTGCTATCATTTCAAGTGATTGTTTACTAATTTTTTTTAAATAAATGGTTTGTATAGTGAAGTTGCTCTGATGAAGTGTTGGGCATTTTTTGAATGAAAGCATTTAAATTTTAAATAAGCATCTTTAATTTTTATACAGGCATTTTTTTTTTTATTTCAGTTCTGTTTTCATACCTTTGTCATGTTGTTTTGAGTTACTATCTACTTAATAACATTGTAATGAATCATGGGTGGTTACATCATGGGGGCCAAAGCCCAATGGCCTCTCTAAGAGGAATCACAGCACTTAGTCTAACTGCATACTTCAGCAATAGTGCATGGATCCCTTGTTCTGTGAGGTATTCTGCATGCTGCCTCTACAAGGTCATCAGACTAAGACCAGCTACAGAGAGCTGCATGACCCATTTCTGTTCTGTAAGGAATAACCTTGCAGAAAATGGATACAAGCGAGAAAATGGACTGGGAGTCTTCAGCTAGAGGAATGAACCTGATAAGTAACTCTTAAAGCCCTATTAGTCTGGGAGAGCTATGGAATGCGTACCCTTTGACAGCTTCAGAACGTATGCTTTCATCTGCCTCTTATATATAAAGTGTGAGCACTCCAGTGAAGATTTGGCATCCCAGACTAGAGTCATGTGCTTGGGCCCATTAACAATTATTGACATATAGTAGCATATTTTCATGCTTATGGGAGGCATTTCTTTTTCTTTCAAAGTGTGGATTACCTGCTTAAATAATTTCATATCTACTGTACTTTCCAGTGCACTTCTCTGTATCATCTACTGTCATTATTCAATAAATACAAAATACTCTGTTCTTCTGTTAAGTACTTCAGTTTAGAAAGTTTAGAAAATGGCCCCGACAGATACCAGAAAGCAGTCTTTTCTCATCTGAGGTCTTAAGTTTTCTAATTAATTAATATCATGCACAGGTATAAGTACCACCAAAACTAGTTCTCAAACTCCCAAACCACCTGCAGCTGGTTAAATGAGACAAACAAACTCTTCTTCCCTAAAACTTTGGCACATTATGTATCACTTCTATTCCCACATCCTTCCATCTTTCTCACATTACTGGCCCCACACCAGAATATGTAACTGAACCTACTATGTCACTCAGCTTCTTTACTTCTCAAAGCACATTACCTCATAGATCAATGCACAAAATTGTTTTATCATGTACGTAAAGGATGACTTCAATAGTACTTGAAGAAACATTCTGTTCATGCAAAAATATTACCCACTCAAATTCAAGTAAATCTTTTGAACACCCATATGTGGTGCTTCGCATCCACACTCCTTATTAAACTCACTCTGAGTTAAGGCAACTCTGAAAAAAGAGGAACACTTTTAAAACATTAAAACAGTAAATCCTCTTTTCTCAGCATGCCATGACCTCAGAGAAAAGAATAAAGCAATTGCATTGAATTAACACATATCACAACAGTTTGTAGTAAGCAAGCTCAAGCAGAATAAAAATGAGGACCGTAACTCTGGGTACATGAAGGTAAAAGGTAAGCCTACAGATGTATGTGGTTCCACTGAGGGTTAAATCACACCACAGAGACTGTATTGTAGGCACATTAGCCAGCTTGACCATGGTTATCAGAGACCCTAACAGGGTGAACTATATTCCAGGATGCCAACCTCCAGTATGACCTATGGTGGGAGACAGCCTATGTGATCTTTGAATATTTGATGCAAAGTGAATGTTTTTGCATAAGTCTTCAGGCACAATAAGTCCCATCTGCCTTTCTTTGTAGTGCATTCTTACTTACTTCACCTTTCCATGTTTACCATACCATGCAAAGTCTATCACCAGCGTCTGACTCCTTTGAATCTACTTCACAGTTGATGCATACTGTACATGATTTTAGGGTACAACATCATCTGTAGTGCATTAGATCATCCAAGTGAAAATAAGTGTTGATGTCTCCATAGCTGAACCTGTAATAACAAGGACTCCTGCAGTGGTTTGAAATTCACCTCAAGCATCACGTCAGGAGAGTAGTGTTATACTATATCCAAGTACCCTTTTTTATACCAGGAGATGGGAGGGTCCCTTTTTGCTGCTGGAGCTTTCTGAGTTGCCATTTCTTGGGAATGCATTTGTTTTGGTTGCACTGGCCATAACAAACAGCACCAAAATAATGTTTGTTATCCCAAGAAATAATTGACAGTTCTTTATTGGGGTCTGGTAAAAGACATGGTGACATAATGCTAAGATCTTCACCTTACAGGTTCAGGGTTCAAGCTGATCATTGATTATGCAGAGTTTGCATGGTCTTCCTTCATCCATCTAGGGTTCCTTGCAAAAATGCTGGCTGTTTTAGTTTGCCAGTTAGTGCAGACGACAGAGGCTATGAACTGCTAATAAACTGTTTCCTATAGTACAGAGTTTAATTTCATTAACCTCCATTTGCCTCCTGGGTGCCTCTGAGCAAGCCACTTAACTAGACAGTACTTTGGAACAATTTTCAAATCGGCTAGACTCCTCAATGTTCTCCTTGACCACATGCTTAGTAACCACCACTGAACCAATCTATCATAGTAAACATCCAGACCTCCTTCCTCTAATTATCCAATTACAAGCATGTCCTTCATGTCCTTCACCAAACGGTAGGTGGTTCCGTGGCAGGTAAGAATAGAATGGGTGATGGGGCTATCCTTGCCTGGTGCATTTCTGTAATTGCATAGGAGAGAAAGATTGAGATTTAGTTCTCTTGACATGCATAGGCTATAAACAGTTCTCACAGCACTCAAAAACTCCTCAGGAACATTACATTTCCTCAGTGCCTATCAAACTGCAATGCAGCTAAACCCAGTGCTGGTTCAAGGATCAACATAAGATCACTAGCCAATATCACAAAGCCTAGCTTTTGTATAACATTCAAATTCCAGCTCGGTATGAGCTCTAACAGCTGAGCCACATGGAATACAGAAGGAGGTAATAAATATATAAACATCAAGACATTGACCTCCCATGTGGTATACCAACCCTCAGAATCATGATAGTCAACACTGGCTAAATGTATAAAAGAAGGCTTAATCAAAACAGCAACCTCTATTCTCCTACCACACAAGCAGGAGGCAGATGACAACATGGACATCTCTGCAATGCTGGAAGTGTGAAATGTCCTCTAAGTTTCAAGCAGATATTTTTCAAAAGCAATAAACTGGAAATGCATTTCTCAGCCTCTTTCTATCTCCAGCACTGGCTGGTCAAGCTAATCATCAAATAGTGGGGGAGATGGCATACCCAATTATGGTTGCCATATCTGGCAATTTATGAAAGAAGTTCCACATCAGCCATTCAGTCACAAAATATGAAAAAGGGAGCAGCATCAAAAACAATTAACAATTCATCTATATACCACAATCTATAATCTGTAAGACACAATCTATCATCTATAAACCACAATCTATTATCTGTAAACCACAATCTATCATATATAAACCACAATCTATCATCTGTAAACCACGGTCTATCATCTGTAAACCACAATCTATCATCTATAAACCACAATCTATGATCTGTAAATAACAGTCTATCATCTGTAAACCACAATCTATCATCTATAAACCACAATCTATCATCTATAAACCACAATTTAAAACAGCACAGTGGCTAATTGCATTTTTTAAAACAAAAATAGTTAACTACTATTTTGTAATAAACAATTTTAGTGTATGGGGCTAACCACATATGTGTATGAAAATACTCAGATAAAAAGTCTCTCCATTATCAGGAAAGAAATAATAGCAGCTGGATCATACTAAGTTGCACTTGCAGATAAATGAGCATGCACTTTATTGAAGGGCATGCTACTGTCCAGATTTAAACAGAATGTTCAGATTTTTTACTGATATTTTTGGTCTGTTCCTCATAAAGTTTGTGGTTTTCTGGCAAATCACTGGGATGATCTGAGGACTGAAGTCACTAAATAATGACATCCATTTGAGTTTCACACTTTAAATCCTTCAGAGAGTGTATATCAAAACAAACCCTGTTACTCTAGCAACTTTCTAAGTTTATAACAGCAATATTTAAAATATGTCCCTATTTCTGGGCTTTTGTCCCCCATTTTGTTGGGCTTTGTTCAGATTTCTTGCACTGAGAGGTTAAGAGGTATACTACAGGGACTTTGTTTTAGTACATGAGGGCACTTCCCCAGACACAGAGGTGAAAGCTGTAAAAAACAATAGTTCTTTTGTTAGATAAACTTTGCCTGTGAGCATAAAGCCAGTAGGGAAAAGCCCCTTAGCTTCTCAAGTAATGCAATTCAGTTACTAGTTCTGTCATCTAGTAGCACAAATGATTCAACTCCAACATGTACAGTTATTGCCTCATTTGTTTTCCAAAGTAGCCATCAAACATTATAAAGTAGCATTTTAGCAAAAAGCCATCCGAGACACCACACTGCACACTAAGTGAGATGGTTTTAACTCAGTATTCAAAAAAATTGTCCATTGCAAATATAGATAGTTGATTTCTAGACAGGTTAAATAAAATGTTGACCATGTTAGTGTAAAAAGGAGTCACAGTGAAGCATTAGGTAGTGACAGCTATCACTGTGTGTATAAATTGTTATTGGCACGACTGCTCTTTTTCTCATTTTGTACAAGGAGTTAGGGTGTTGCACCAACAGTGACCATTACCTAGGCCAGTGCTGACACCACCAGGCAGCTAACCCTGCCACAGAACCTATGTGTGCACATGTATATCCCAGCAAAACATATTGTAGTATCTATGGATGGAGTTGTATTTTTGCATGCAGATAATTTACCACATTGAATAATAGGCTTGAATTTTTTTATTCATTGACATTTGATTACCGGGAAAGTCCGACTGGGTAGGAGCCCATTTTAAAAGGACCTAGATAGAATAGTTACAAAAGCTTGAATGATTGGCAATTTGTTTTTTCCATACAGCCAATACTGATTTTATCCCAATTCACTTATACCCTAGCCTTTACTATAACCAGCTGGTGCTCTTCCATATCAATTATTTTCTACCACCTCATTATTTAAATGCACAACAAACAATGCCAGATGCAAAATTGAGTTTTTTCATCATTGAAACTTCCTTTGATTAACAGCAACAAAAAAAGCCAAAATTAAACAGGGTCTGACCAACTATCTTAACCTTTTTTATAAAAATAGCTTCTGCAATATTTCCATTTTTGATAGTGAAGACATCATACATCATTAGACCATGGCACTGGATGAGGAGTGCTATATAAAGGAGCAAAAAATGTGTATGAATAGATATCCCCAATGTGGGGATGTACCAGCCATATTTACCAACATAATTAGTCTCAATCTAATGTCACATACCCTTGTAGAAACACACACACTCACATAATCATTCGCTTCAGTTTCATAGGTGCTGCAAAAAGGGTCATCGGGGATCCAAAACTTTTTCAATATACTTCTTATGTACAAGACATTGGTAAGTTAGTTAAAGGTATAACAGTACCAAGCTGTTCCTGTTTACTAAATGCAAACACTGGTAAAATAATATGCATTGTGTGTTACTGACTAACTTAACATCTTAGGCAATCCCTAAAGTTGCTTAAAAGAGCTCTGCTTGAATATTTTGTGTCATATCTTACCATATGTTTATAAGTGTTTACTAGGCAAATGGCCACAAGGGCCATTTTAATCATAGCCCTGCATTCCAAATCTCTGACAAGTTCTGGTACCCTTAATAAGTGTAAGCAGGGGCATGGAAGGTGAAACGTTTACAAGCAGGGGCCTGGGAGATGAACCATTTACAGGCTGCCTGTGTCCATTAGAGACATTGGTGCCAAACCAGGGATGAATTTCCTATTCCCATCCAATTGTCCAAGTTGCACTTAAATTGGGTTAGGAACTCTGTTTTACACGAATGGGGAACCTTCAGAGAAGGGGTAGTCTCTGGGATACATACCTGTCTCTCCAGCAGGTTCAATTTATATCACAGGCAAGGTTTAAGTCTTTAGAACAGGTAATTCTGGTGCTGTTTGTTTTGCAGATATGCAGGAGGTCCATCAGAGTGGGGTCCGATAATGCCTTGTATGCCAGGCATAGAGCTCCCCTCAACAGTCTGTAGGAGACAGAATATAGGGATAGGGCCTTGAGGCGGTCTGAGTAAGATCATGCTTACTTTCCTAAGCAACTGTTACCATACCTTGCTTTTATCTTATTTTATCACTATAATGATGTGTTGTTATTGTGCAAAATTAGTAAAAGAAACATATTTGTTAAAGTGCTTAGTAGACAAGAAAGAAATAGTATTACAATGGCTCCTTTTCTGTGAGTTAGTGTAACATCATCAAAATTAGTATATATAAGTAGTGGGGGTGGGACAGCCCCCACAAAGGGGGGGTAGTAGGATGTTACTTTTCACTGTTAGACTGCTTGCAGGGAGTATAAAGTTTGTAGGGAATGTTTTTGTTGTCTTTAATTTGTTTTAGGTTCATTTTGTTGTTTGCTATTTATTTTACTGTGATTAATCATTACCAGAACAGTGAGATACAATAAACATAGGGGCTAACCTAATAAAGTCTGACAGTTAGTGCAGATGGTTAAACCCTTAAGCTATTAATTAGTAAGCTGCTAC
This sequence comes from Protopterus annectens, assembly GCF_019279795.1. Taxonomy (NCBI): domain Eukaryota; kingdom Metazoa; phylum Chordata; order Ceratodontiformes; family Protopteridae; genus Protopterus; species Protopterus annectens. The sequence continues at coordinate 1,473,614,201 of NC_056743.1, forward strand.
TTGCAGCCCAAGGTACACGGTTTAATCCCTTTCAATTTCACTCGTGGCTTACTTAACCAGGCCACTGTCCTCACTTGCCCCAGTAAAAGGAAACCTATGAACAGTGAGCATACCAGGTTAACAAAGAAAAAGACGACGCCCAAAACTTTTTTTTAATTAATGGATGTTGTGAGTAAGCTGCTCCTTTGGACCATTTTCAGCCATTGCTCAGGCTGACAGAGCAGCAGCCTATATGAAAAGAGTATAAATGTTACTTTGTATTTTTCATAGCAGATATTACTTATAAATTATATTTATAAGGCACATCATACATTACTGGGACCCTGATGTGGATAAATACCCAAATCCCTGAGACATATGCATTTATTAGTTGCTAAACATTATTTAAGAGTTTTTTAAAAATTATTCTACAGTAAAGCCATTAATAAGGTATTTTAGTTGCACTGATTTCAAGATTCCAGGTTGTCAACTGGGTATACCAAACCAAATGTATTTGAAAAACATCTCAAAATGTCTCCAAACTGTGTATTGAAGAGACCAGAATCTATTTTGGATGTATTGTCAATTGGCAGCGTATTCCAAATGTGGAAAGTATTTTACGTATTATAAAGTAAGATACTGCATCATTTTAGCAAGGTTAAACTATGTAAATAAACTGTAACATTATTTCTGTCTTCCAGGAGTCCCTCCTGTTGCTGTGCTGATATCATTCCCTGGATATGACATTGAATCTGTTCTCTCTGGTGGTAGTGTAGGTAATAAGGACACAGGCAATGTGAAATATGAGATGAATTCAAAAGTAATTGCTGCAACAATTTCAAGCAAAAACAAGAAGAATCTGAATCATCCAGTAACTTTTACATTTCATAAAATAAAGGTTTGTGTTGATTCATATGCATGTTTTCACTTGTATACAATGTCACAAGCATGACTTTCTGATCAGAAATGTAAGCTTTTATTCTGCATGCAAAATGTGAGTAGAAGTACCAGGTCTTCTGATGTAATCTGTTCTACTAACCTAAGATTTTACCAAGGGAAATTTAGGGTATCTTGACTAGGTGGGCAAAAGCAATAAGCACAGACAAATAAATTTAATCTCTATACTCTGTCATAGTGCCCTGTTAATGTACTTCAATCCAAAATGCTCAATATGTATCCCCCAGTAGATTTCCAGTTACCGTTTCAGACACAAAGCATAATACCATTAAATACATTCACAAGAAACTGACAGAAATGAGAAACATTGGGTTGGATTTATGAGAATTCTGAAAGCACATCTCATGACTGAAAACACTGCAGACATGCTGTACATTCTAGGCTTAATGTTGCACAAACGTGGAAATGCAGGCACACCTCCAGTAAGAAATGCAGCACAACAAAGGGTCCATTACACAGACGATTATGATTTGGTCTCCAATCATAACCAGATTTTTAGGTGGCCGAGTAATGGATATCAAAAAGAGGGTGACATCTATTTTGAGAACATATACCAAACAGTATGATAAGAGACCTGATTATAGCATTTTGTAATAAAGGGAGAGGTTTAGCTACCCCCCAAGAAAGAAAGTTTGCATGGCAAGCTGTTGGATGAATACCACAGGACATAAGTGCTCATTGTCCTTTGGGTGGCAGCTCAATGTGAGTAAGAGTTTTTAAAGCTGTCAGTTGCTTCATCTCATTGTTCCCTGGTAATTGCTACTTTGTGACAGCATGTGGTAAGTTACAGCTTTTAAAGCGGTTAGTTTCTTACTAACTTGTTTCCATGGACAATGCCATCTGTGTGACAACACATGGTGTGTTGCAGCTTTTAAAGCTTTCTCACATAATTTCCTGGTAAATTGCTACTTTTTGGCATTATGTGGCAAGTTAAAGTTTTTAAAGCTGTTAGTTTCTTCCTGACTCATTTTCCAGGACACTGCCATCTGTGTGACAGCACATGGTGTGTTACAGCTTTTAAAGCTGTTATTTACTTCCTGACACATTTTCCAGGTGACTGACATCTATTTGACTGCACATAGTATGCTATAGCTTTGAAACCTGTTAGCTACTTTCTGATACAGTTCCCTGGTGGACTCACATCTGTGTGACAGAACAAGGTTGGTTTTCTTTATACCAGTGAGGTTCATATGGAAGCACCTGACTACACAAGCTTGTTATACCTTGTCATATTATTGACCATAATCAATTATATGTTCAAGAAATTGGTTTCAAGACTTTTGCCTAATGAGTAAAGCTTGAAAGGAGACTGTTCAAATCATGTCAATAGCATAAACCAAAGCAAAGTTACAATTTATGATCTGGTCTTAATGCTTTGCAGAATGTGGAGCATCTAACTAATTTAGAGTTTCATGGGTCTGACTGCTTTTTGGATGCGTCTCTCTCTCCTACTAGTTTTGTTTCTATTTCTGGCTGAACCACTGCGCCGTGCAAAGAGTTGTGCTTCTAAAGTAAATTTTAACTTATTAGCAGCCTGAGGAGGTAGAGGTACATTTTGAAGTAGCGTCTATGTTTGTTTGTTATGTGTAGTGTCTTGTGCTCAAGCTGAACAAACTAATTATTAGTGGAGTACATTATATAGTGCAGTTATGGTCTGTGTATTGTTGTACTATTACTCATTCTCCTCTCTTTTCATAGACATGAGACATAATTCAACCAATTTTATAATGGTTTACTCTTACCTTGTCCTTTACATTGTTCCTAGTATTTAAGTGACAGAGTGATAGGTCATATAGGTTCATAGGTTGGTACTGGGCTACCTGCCCAAAGGCATATATTAGCCCAGCCACGTTGTGCGGTATTCACCGCCCCTTTAGTAGTTCCCTAGACCCTTGTACTAGCAGCTAGTACCATATGATGAAGGACATACTATGCTGTAGCTGTTATGTGCCTTTATGTGTCTAACAAGATATTTTAATATGGTAGTTTTGCAATCATTTCTGTGTGGGCATAGCTGCTACTGAAATTTGCTATTATGAGTTTTTTATACATGAACCGTACAATATAAAACAAATTTGTTATTTTGAGATGCAAGACCAAGAATATTATCTGCTCGTATGTTGGGCATAATAACGGTGCTCCTTGTATTACATGTATTACTCCAAGGGGTAGCAGTACTGAAGAGTGAAGTTATACTAGAAATAACTGAACATTCTAGATGAGATTATGAGAAATGGTGCATTATGCATATGATTTGCATAAATCCAGGTTGTCATGCTACAGTATGCCTTGTGTGAAGTGATAATGTTATAACTCACTGGTCTGCAGCCCAAGTTGGTATAATGTAGCTGCAGGGCCCAGGGCTAAATACTGAGCACAGACCCAGCTGTGCATTTGGTCTGATCTTAGCAACCCTATCCAGCAGTGAAGAACTTCACTATCTCTACAACAGGGAAAGTCTGCTGAAGCACTGAGTCCACACTGCCTGACAACCTACCACAAAAAAATGATTTAATGCCATCCCAGCACAATGAAATTCCTTTCTTTCAAGAATTGCTTTAACTATTAATCTAGCATGTTGGAGTGCTGATTTACATATCACTGTGCTATAAGTAGTTCAAGTCAGTCTAAGTACCTTATGCCAATTAGCATCTGACTCAGGTAAAGGTATGTGAGTGCTTATTCCTGGTAAAGTAACAGTAAACTCGTGTAAACCCACCCTGACTTACAGAGTTCTACTACGTTACTCTCAACTGAGAGGGCACAGGCTTAGCTTCTCTCACGGGAGAGTTTTTAACTTAAAAAAGAAGTGACTAAGAAGAAATGGTGTCAAAGGAATACTCAGAGGCTGTTGGCAATTTTAATGAATTTTATTTTTACTATAAGCACTTTCATCAATAAATGTGACTTTATCTAGTCTCAGTTTTATTAAATATCACACAGTTGTCTCTATTTTATATGCTGAGTTTATAACACAGGTTGGGAGATGGTGGAGGAGTTTACCACTTCTGACATTGAACCTACTGCTTATGTAGGTTAACGGAGGACCAGTGGGGTTATAATGAGTTTGTACACAATAATAGTACTGGGCGGCTGGTAATGGAGGGAGGAGGGCTCCTACTATCCAATCCTAATACTGAGGATTGCATAGAATAGATTGCTAAATGGATGCTAACATCCTGAATTACACAGATAAGTAGGATTGGTTTAGTGCCAGTGGGAGACCAAGTCACTCTTCTTATGTTTACCTTATTAAGACATAATAAGATGTCTCACTGTGGTAACTGAACTAAACACAAAGGTGGATGTAAACAAAGATCATAAGAGTGATCATGGCATCACAGACTCCATGGAGCTGAACAAAACTCCAGTGAAAGTTAAGGCTGTGATGTCACTGGTTTTAAAGACAGTATGTGTATTTCACAAATGTGAAATTAAAACTAACTTCTTAGAGAATGCCATTTATTAAGAGCACAAAATAAGTATCAGCCCCATACAAGTAAGAAGTCTCATTCTATTGGTCAATAAAGTCTGGTCTAAATCCAAATTTAGTGCATGGTACTTAAAGGTGAATTACTTAATTTGAAAACCTCATTAAAATAAAATAAATCCCTATAAAAGTGTGCTTCCCAGCATATGATGAAAGCCTACAGTAAAGTTTTTCCTTCTCTGAAAGTTTTCAAAAAACTTTCATTGTGTGATCTTTTTCTTTATTTTATTTTTTTATTTTTTTGTATGTATGTGTGTTTTACTTTTGGAACTGAATATTACTTTAGACAAGCTAGCTTGTTGCTATAGTGAAAAGTCTTAATTTTGTCTTAACACAAAGGGCTCACATCATTCAAAAGGGAGGAATAGTCAACTCTGGCTCTCAATGACACTTCACAATGCAAATCAGGATGTCAGCATCCCCCAAGCTAAGCTACCCAATCTTTAGTGCATCACAGGACAATCAACCAAAGGCAAGCCCCCCTCCCCATATTATTACTATTCATGACTGTGTTATACCGCCATTGCTTCTCAGTTAAAACAGTGCAATTAGTGTCAGAAGAGGTAGAGCCTCCCATTGTTTCCCGCACTGGAACTGTTGGTATATATAACAGAACCAAGATCTGATGGAGTCACATTTCATGGCAAAAGCATTTATGAAAAAATGAAACTCATTAAAATGATCAACAGCCTCTGGGATTATTTCAATTCTAAATAAGAAAAATAAGGACTTTTTTATGAAGTAATTTCTTTGTAACCAAGTCATTTTTACTGGCATGTTACTCAGTCACTTTTTTCTTTACTAAAACTAAAAGTACTCTCCTCTACAAGAGAAGCTAAACATGTGAGCTCTCTGTTGAAAATAATATGGTAAAATGTTATAAGTCTAGGTGATTCTAAGCAGGCTTATTGTTTTATTAACAGACACGAGGATGGATATACTTTCACCTGACTTCCAAGTCCATACTGCCACTACCAGTGAAATTTGGACACTGCAAGCTATTGACGGTTGTCTCCACAGTGTGGACTCTTTAAACTATTTTATAATAATTTGTGCTAATTTATTTATTGACATTTGATTACTGGGAAAGTCTGAGTGGGGTAGGAGCCCATTTTCAGGGAAGGCCCAGGGAGAAAAGCTCCAAAGTATTATAAAATATTTTAAGAACAATACTTTTACTGTCTTCAAAAGTATTATAAAACATCTACAGTTTCAATAATTATGCAAAATTAGACATAATATGGAAACATTGGTTAAGATACAAGTTATAATGATTTAACATTTTGAGAAATTTTAGCCAGTTTATAGAGAAATTAAAGGTAAATTAGTATAGTACAATCAGGAATTGCAATATGAAGTGAAAGAAAAGCAGGCTTATGGTATATGTAGTGAGAGAACGTGCTGATGTAGCAGTGTTGTCAGTGAGAGTTTTATGAATTACACCATCACATTAATAATACAGTTATGCAATATGAAGTGAGAGAAAAGCAGGCTTATGGTATATTTAGTGAGAGAACGTGCTGATGTAGCAGTGTTGTCACTGAGACTTTTATGAATTACACCGTCACATTAATGATACAGTTATGCAGTATAAATCAGCTTAAGGGATTTGCACCAGTTTGTGTTATTACATACATAGTCCTGAATCTTTTCAGATATATCTAGGGTCAGAGCAGGATAAGTTTATTTATTTATTTATTTATTATGTCTTTTAGGATTAATCTATTTGTTTAAAATTTGCTTGTCTGTGCATTTATTTACATTTGTTTATCCAGGTAAAAGAAGGCTGCTTTATAGCTGTTCCCCAGGGGAAGAAAGCTGCCAAATAAAAACTTAGAGACAGTTTTAGATAAGCAGTCAGACTAGCACACATATCTCTAGGATGTGGAAGGAAACTGGAATAGTAGAAAAACAAAAACATGCAGCATGGAAATAACTCCACTCAAAGTCTGTGCAGCTGAATTCCTAAACCTCGAAGATGGGATGCATTAGCACTGACTGCAGTTGCAACAACTAGATTACACGTTTGCCACTTTTACCAATGCCAGGGAGATGACATATTTGGATCAAGGATAAAATGTTACATATAGTTAAATGAAGGCAGCAGTAGGCAGAATATCATTGATTTTAAATGTTAGAACAGTACACCTTCAAAATTATAGCTTGAGTGGCAGTGCCAAATAGTGTACAGGAAGAGGGCTAGGGCAGGGATATAATACTACTTGTGCCACAGATGTGGACATAGGTCCATAGGTTCCTAGAAGGTTAGTAGGCTAACAGCCCCAGAGCCCTTATAAACCATTATAATATTATACCTGAGTTACCTTTGCAATCCTAGCCATATTATAGCTGAATTACCCTAAATGACCTTGGATAAATGGGCATTATTAGCAGATCGAGTCTAAGTTTTCAGTAGATGATGTCATACACCGATGCTGACTCCCTGGTGTACCAGTGAAAAAATAGCACATTTATATATTTTTTGGCTCATAACCTGCATCTGTCTAGTTTGTCTCCCTGGTCACTTTAGTGGTTAATTCATCCGGTCTCCTGCTTAGCCAATTTGTTACTCTCAGCAATGAGTAATTGCCATAATCCGTGACAGGTCCAGGCATTTTTGTTCATAATTTAATGCTCCTTGCTGCATCTTGCTGTCCTTACACTGACATCATCCAACTCCTCTGCTGTGGCTTCTGTGGTGCATGAGTTGCTAACCGGACTTGGGATGGCTGGGTCATGGCCAGGGCTTTATCTTCTTGCACTGTGGAATTGGCTATGGTAGATATTGTCTTGAGAAGTTTGAAGCCTCTCTAGATTATTTCCTAAAGATATCAGTGTTATTGGTGAAGTGTATTCCAAGATTAGAATTAGTATACTTTGAAAAGTGTATTTCTTGCCTGTTTTGTTAGTAAAGTAGCCACTCTCTAACAGAGTTATAAAAGTCGTCTACTTTTAGCTTTTTGGATGTGGTTGGAAATGCAGTGTTGGTCCAAACATACACCAGATATTTAAGTAACTGCATTCCTTCAGTTAAGTTGCCTTAAGGCCTTCAAGCTAGAGCTATTTGTAACTGTGCTAAGATGTTTTCTGTATTGCATTACATGCATTTCATATTGTTAAGGTTCACCTTTGGCCAAATTTGTTGGAAACACTGACATAAAAGATGCAGGCTGTCTTGTTAGGTTTTTAGCAGTTTCTGAGGATAAATGACTAGATGCTCATATAGCTATATCATCCAAGGCTAATAATTAGCTGTTATGGGATAGGTAAAGATAGTTTATTTATATTATTTATTTGTTAAATTTGATGTTATTGTTGTTTGTCTTTCGACTTTTTCCCAGTAAGGGGACCCCACAGCGGAACTCCATTCCGCTAATGATTGGCAGTAGATTTTTACAAAACACCGAGGTGCCAGCTCGACACCCAACCTTCAATGAAGGCACACCCATTTACACATTCATGTCTTTCGAACGCTACCCAACCGTGGGGAGGACATGCAGACTCCACACAGAAGACACTCCCAAGCCAAGCCGAGAATCGAATGGGAGAACCTCTTGTTGTGAGGTAACAATGCTACCACTGTACCACCATAGAATTCTATTTGTTAAATTTGATAACAGAGATAATTGACTGATCCCTTATGGATCCATTTCAGCTACATCTCATGAAATTCAAAATGTACATAAGACAAGTAAGAAATGAAGAGCAGACAACATTCAGTAAAACTGTATTACAAAATTTGATCATATCAGTATTCATACTGACAATTCACCCCTAGCTGGGTACTGTGCAGCTGAAGTTTGCACCAGGGGATAGGAAGCCTGCCTCAGTCCATCTGAAAGTTGTAGAAACTAAAGCTTTATTTTCTGTTTTATTTATATATCTATTTATGTGTGCATAAGCATCTATCAGCTATTTAGAGGCATTCAGCCTTATTCGATAATTTTAGGACAGTGTGTTCTTGATAGGGTACCACTTTCTTATACTGTAGTCCTGATGGGTAACTTCAGCATTCATGTAGGGAATGATGGAGATACTTGGAAGGTTGTTACCAGGAAAAAGAACCCGACTGATCTAAATCAGAGTCATGACTTGTTTTTGGTCACCTATGTCAATCATGGATCGTCTAAAACAATGAGGTAGATACCAGAGGTGAGGACAGCCATCGAGTTTACAAAAAAAAGACTGTGCAATTTCAGCAAGGGGTTCTCCAGATCTGGTCAATAGATACTGACCGATCAGTAAGACAGCAGATGTAATTCCTAAAGTGAAGACCTGAGTGTGCAGGAATTTGGTGAGGGCACAATGATAGATTTTTGGATAGTCTCATAAAAAGTTCTGGCAAGCCATCTGGTAATTGAGGAGGGAGTGAAAAGGGCATCCAGACTTTTTGAAGAGCTCTTGGATCCAGTGGACGTGCTCTGTTATGAAGATAGAGTGCCAAATGTACTTGGTGAAATTGGATCCATTTCTTTATATGAGGCCACTACTGTGAATAAACAGCTCTGCTGTGGCAAGATTGTGGGAATGAATGAAATCTGATTAGAAATGCTGAAGACACCAAATTTATTTTTTCACAAACTTCAGTAGGGAAGGTGTCAAATTGGTTCACTGCCCAGGGTGCAAAAGTCTTTTCGTAGTTCTGATTTGTACTATTACATGGAAGATATGGCAGTAACTTTGGACTGGTATGCTGAGGTGCATGTCTCCCATTTTCAGCAAGGGAGGTGGGTCACAGTTATAAAGGAATCCTGTTCCTTACCTTCCCTAGGAAATCCTACAGCAATGTGCAGGGAGGCGCTATTGTCCAATAGCTGAGTCTTTTATTCAGGAGGAATAATGCAGTTTACATCCTGGCTATTAAACAGTAGATCAACCCTTTGCTCTTGCTCAAACATTGGAGGGGTTGTGGGCATTGCCAATCCTGTCTAGTTGTGCTTTGTGGATCTGACGAAAACATATGGCTGAGAACCCTGTAATATCTTATGTGAGAAAATATAGAGGTATGCAGTGTTGTGGCATCTGTTGCATACCATGGTAGCACATTGTGTCATTGAATGTAAGTTTGGCAAACACAAAAAGAGTGAGTGCGGTTCACCAAAATTACATTTGATGGCAGTGGAGTTTACTTTTTTTCCCACTGTTATGCAGCCTCAGAATTAATATATAAGTCTGGGGTGTGTGGTCAGTGTCCCCCCACATTGGGGGTGCAGGGGTCTTGCCCCTGAAAAAAAATTGTTGAGTTATTCATCTTTTTATAATGAATTTAATAAATAAATTGAGCACTTTCATCTAGGTTATAACAACAGACTTCATCAGAATACAATACAATCTCCAAATACACATTTAAATAACCCTCTCAATGAAATCACATGTCATGTTTAAACCAATCAACTCTTTTTATGTATGCTTCCTGGACGATATTTTTATTATTTAAAATGGCTCGGTCAGAGAAATAGAAGAATTTGTATTTTATCTTAACATAACTACTCTCTTTTTAAAATTCACCTTTTCATATAGTAATAGGTAGATTAGTTATTTAGATGTTTTTATCAGTTAAGATGTGACAAATCATAGATTAATGAGTAATATTTTATCAAACCTACATATTCGAACAGTTTGCTTCACTATCTAAGTTGCCACCCTGAACATCAAAAGAAGGCCATAGTGAAGGGACTGTATGTACGGTTGGCCCAGATGCTATCAGAGGATGATTTATTTTTATTGGAAGGACAGAAACTGTTTTCTTTGTTCAGTTTCAGAGGCTATCCCAATAATATTATTTCCAAAATTTTTGAGGAAGTTACTAATAAACGGATTTGTGGGAATTATGAACCCCTGTTAAGAAATCTTGAATTGGGCCTTTTAAGAAAAGAGCAATTTAAGGGAGAATTTTCCAATGCTTTTATCACTACTTTTAGTCAGGCCAGTAATAGTATTGTAAATATACTCAAAAAGAGCTGGAGTATTTTTACATGTTTTGAGAATATTATAGAAGTAATTGGTACTTCACCAGTGGTGGTATATAGAAAAGCTAAGTATTTTAAACAATATTTTGATAGAGTAGAAAATGATTCCCTGCTGACTTCCGATAAAAAGAGTTGCATTTACAAATGTGTTTTTTGTGCACAGTGTAAGTATGTGCTGGAGAAAGAATTTATTATTATTAATAAGGTAAAAATAAAAACATATTACCATTGTAATTGTAATTCTGTAGGAGTTATATACTGTGCTCTGTGCCAGTCTTGTAATGGATTTTATATTTGTAAAATTAAAAGAAAGCTCAAGGACCATATATATGAGCACAACTTAGACATTAAAAATAAAAGCACCAATAGTGCACTATTTAAACATATTAAGTAATTTCCTACTCATTGTTTTTGGGTTTTTTTTTTGGTAAATATGGTGCATAAAAACATAAGGAGAGGACCTTGGGAAGATCTATTTGAAGCAAATTAATTGAACTGGTGGATTAGATTAAACACCCTTGTCTTTCCAGGTTTAAATGAACATCTTTCTGTTTCAAGTATTCTTAAATTTTATTAAGTACCTTAGTGTAGTTTTAGTTAATAAGTTGCTTTTTTTATTTTACAGTGGTTGGGTGTTAATTGTGAGTGGATTGCTTTGAATATGGCATGTGATTTCATTGACAGGGTTATTTAAATGTGTATTTGGAGACTGTAATGTATTCTGATGAAGTCTCTTATTATTACCTAGATGAAAGCACTCAATTTATTTATTAAATTCATTATACTGTGCACTGCATGTCGTGGCTCTCTTCAGTTTGTTTTTTGAAGTTTTTAGTATTCAGTTAGTGTGGAACTGTTTGTCTTTTTTCCATCCACTGAAATTACCTTTGATGACTTAACATGAATCCTATAGTATTTGGTTCCTTTATTTGCAGAAAGAGAACTGTGCCACATATGTTCAAAGTTCACATGGCACTCTGCCAGTAAGGTGATTTGTCTCCCTACCTGTTTATGATTTTCATTGATATAATATCATGGTACAATGGAAGTTTGGAGATTTTCCAGTTTAGGGATGTGAAGATTGCTTTTCTGTTATGCAAAGATGATGTTATGCTCTTGGCCTCAAGTGACTGTGTATTGTAAACTGATATTAGGCCAACTTTTGAGTATTAAGCCTTGGATGTAACTCACTTCTTCTTTGATGTAAAAAAGTAAGATTGAATTTCTTTTTATACGCATGATTTTATTCAGGCCATCATTTGATCAAAAGGTTGGGAAAAAACTCTAAAATGCAACTCACGGCATCTATAACATGATGTCTGGGTGCCTAGTTATGCTGTGTTAAAAGGATCAGGGGAAAACAAAGCTGAAGAGAAAGGATACAATTCTTCCCTAATCATGATTTTTGTTCAGGCACTCACTGGCTGAAAAGGTTGTTCAAAAAATGTAAAATGCACCTCAGAGAATCTAGAACTGTCATGGTTTCTGAGAGGCTTGTGGCCCACCAGACCATGGCTTAATGCATTTATTTCCACTGCAGTTATTACAGTGTTTTCTGAGTCAGTCATAGTGTGTTGAAAGGATTCATGTTAAAACAAAATTGAAGAGTCAGACATAATTTCTTCCCTAATCATGATTTTTTGTTCAGGCCATTGCTGGATGAAAAGGTCATTTAAAAATGTAAAATGCAATTCAGAGGCCCTAAACCCCTGGCTTAATGAAATTATTAGAATACAATCTTCCCTTTTTAAATATGTTGAAAGAACGAATGGATGAATACATGCAGGAAAAACTTAAGAGTACGGCAAAATGTGAGAAAAGGGAATAAAAAAATCAGTATGTATGGTGTGGTAGACCAGTATGAGGGATCACAGTAAAGTGTTGGGGGCAGTGGACAGCAGGGGGCACCATGGAGCCCTTTTGCTTAGGGTGCCAGTAGACCCAAGACTGTTCCTGCTCAGATCAGATTCAGGCAGTGTTTTAGATATAATGTTATCTCTGTTCTGTAAAATGCTTTTCTGACACCTTGTTATAAATATATATATATATATATATATATATATATATATATATATATATATATATATATATATATATATATATATACTGCTGGCTATACATTTATCAAACTTTGAATGGCATGATAACTAATCCATTCTCCATGATGTACAGGTCACTCCTTTCTCTGGACTGATAACTTACCTTAGTGGTTTATATTTGTTCCTGGGGATATAGTGAATTATAATGATTGTATTTGGTTGTGTGACATGCTTCATATTTCATTAACATTTGAGCGCCTTTTTCCCATGGAAGAAGACACTTTTTATGTCATGGCCCAGTTTTTTTAATTAATATATTAACAACATACAGTGAGGTTGACTCCATGTTCCTAAAATCTGTCATGAGAGATAAACATTAAACAGGGAAAGCTCTAGAGCCAAATTCTATATCATGGCACTTACAACTGTCTTGGTGTCCTAACCAGTATGACATCTTTGCATTCATTTCTAACACATTGGATTAGATTGCTACCAGTCACCAGATCATCGGACTGTGACAAGCCTACTCTCTCTTGTACCTTAGATGAAAGTCTTGCTTAGATATATGAATGCAAAGATCATTTGCTATTAAACCTCAAGTATAACATGCATTTCACTTAGTTGAAATTCAGATGTAGAAAGGGTCTTCTTATGATGTAGGAAGAATGCAGGTCTAGTTGTTATATAGCTTTAAAAACAATTTAAAATATTCAGAATGCAATATACTTAACTCAACAATTCATTAACATCCTTTCTAAATATCTTCCCTTATATGGTATCAAGATTAGTAAAAGTTGCAGCCATCCCCTGAATCCTAAGTCATAGACTATATATCAATTCATAGGGACAGTAGATTTAAGACCGACATAAAATAAATCAGAAATTTACATTTTTATTTTCTTCATTTTAACCAGACTGAAGAAGATAAGCTGCAAACATCTACCTGTGTCTTCTGGAAAACCGACGACACAAACAGAAGCTACTGGTCGACTGAAGGATGTTTTCTTTCTAATGAAGGCTCCAACAGAACCCATGTGACATGTGAATGTAACCATTTAAGCAGCTTTGCTGTCCTGCTGGCACATATAGATATCGTAAGTTCTGTATTTACAGTACTTGCATGTTTATTTTTTCTTGTAGCAGGAATAGCTTAGAAGTAAGGACATACTAGTGAATCTTTCAGCAAAAATCTGTTTCAGGGATTGTGCATGTGGAAGTGTGGTGGAAATAGAACTTTCCTTCAATAGGGGCAAAACCACCATTTCATTTTGTGCACATTGATAAGAAGAAGGAAAAACTCATTAACACAGTGATAACAGATGGGTTCAGATTTGACCATTTTACTTTATTTTTTTTTTCTTTTTTACATATGCTCTGGAATTCAGAAAGATCCTAACTGTTCCAGTAAATTGTCTACCATAGATAGGTCAAGTTGTGAGATGGTAAGAAAATGAGATTCAGCGGCAGCCAAGGCAGCAATGTGAAAGACCTCATTTTCAGTGCATTAGCATGTTTCTGAATCACCCTTAACACTAGTACTGTCAGATTCAGTGACAGTAGTGCTTTCTCTGGTGAGCCATACATTGCAT